>NW_010324209.1:0-11449 GCF_000700745.2 Antrostomus carolinensis
CAATCCAAACCATTCTATGATTCTATAATTACAGTACTCCAGCTGAGGTCATAAGTGAGCTTCAGTATCTCTCTTCATGGATTACACTTATTTAGATAATCCAACACAGCATTTTCTGTTACCAAAATAGTAGGAGATTGCTTATTCATGCTCAGTCACTGACCTACCACCACATGCTGCTTTTCAGCAGAAATGCCACCTAATCAATAACTCCCCCAATTTTTCATATATTCCTCCCCACGTGGAGGACTCTACATTTGCTCCTTCTGGGTAGAATTTTGTTTAGTTTAAAATGTCAATATACCTTTGAGTTCTAACGCTAATGATTGCAGGGCCACTTTGGTTGGTATTGGCTGCACATCTGTAGTGGGAAGAGAGATGTTTTTCAGTGTGACTGATCTACTGCTATGATTTCAACAACTGACTTTAAAATTGAAGCTGGACATATGGGGTTTAATTCAATTGAATTAAATTATTTGGGAATGTTTGATTCGACTGCAAAACACTGTTCCACGTAAGTCTGACACAGGTTAGGATTTCTACATCACTGAAAAGTATCACTTTGCAGCCAAACTCTGCAACTTTTCAAAGGAAAAATCATCCAAATCTCATCTGTAAAATGCACAGGAAAATACAAAATAGATGTACAAAATTTGGGAAAATACAAAATAGATGAGCATTTTTTAGAAGCGTTCTATGTACCTTTCTTACTTTAAAATAGATTATAATCCTGTCCACATTTCAAATTAAGGAGAGAGACAAATAGGAGATTAAAAGCCATTGATTTAAATGAGGTCAAAGCATGGCTATAACAGCACCAAACTGTCCCCATCACAGCATGGCTTTGTTACAACTTCACATATTTCTGTTCCTCAGCTAATAATCATAAAAGTCAACCAGAAATTCTGGAATTCTTTTTTTTTCCTGGCTCTGCCTTTGGCTTGGTGGTAACATTGGCAAGCCCTCTCCATCACTGCACTTAAAGATTCAGAGAATTATGCTTCCTTTTCTGTTCAAATGAGGACAAAAATAGGTGTTCCTCACACAGAGAAACTAAGACTTACGTTGTTAATAAATTTAAAGCTTTTAAAGGAACTTTGTATTAGAGGAGAAAAAAAGACTGATTACCAACAAATGGGGCTCCAAGCAACCTCCATATGCAGAAGGGTTTATTATAGTCTTACCCCTAAATAAGTGCTTCCCAGAAATTTTATCCCCTTGCTGTTGGCAGAGATGTTCTCAGACTCTTGCAGAAGAACATAAAAGGGCAGGTTTGCAATGTGAATTCAAACAATGATTCTTATCACTTTGACAAGTGCTGATGGGGTTGGAACTAGATGATCTTTAAGGTCCCTTCCAACCCAAACCATTCTATGATTCTATGACATGCTTCTCAATGAAATAATCTGAGGTATATTCCAATACCAGGAATGAAAGAACAACCTGTATGTGAATTATTTAAAATCTCGTGGTTAAATGACTTCAGAATGAAAGATCTCATCACCTGACTCCTAGAGAAAGGACAAGATGAGCAAGAAGGGTTCTCCTTCAGTAACTTATTTTATGGGTGGGGGATTTTTTTTTTTTCTTTCTTTTTCTGATCTTTTTCAATTACCAAATTAAAATTTAACTACTTAGGAACAGAATATATAGTTCTTACATGGAGACATAGTCAAGAGGAATTCTGATGTACCATTTTTATGGAAGGGGCTTAATATTGTACATTGGTATAATCTAAGATGAAGGAAGCTTTTATCAAATGAAATAATTGCCTTGGTTCTGTCTTTTTATTCTTAATGGCTTACGCCAATTGGACTCAAAGACATCTTCAGGGCTGGATCCAAGAAAGATTATTAGTTGGCTCTAAGATGCAGGGAGAACTGGAAAGCAAATTTAATCCCACTCAAATTTCGTGGGAACCTAATAATCAACAGCGATATTTAACTGACATTTCAGAGCTCAGAGGCAGGATCATTGTGTTTGTTAGCCTTTAGTCTCACTCCTTCAACCTGCTTTAGTGCAGGAAACTGGATGCAGCAAAAACTTGTCAAACACCGCAGAGATCAAGAAAGTGAATTAATTTACTGAAAAACAACAAACCCAAACCCTGTTCACATTCAGTGATGGAAATTCACATTGAGCTGCAAAGTGTAATGGCTGATTCTAAATCTGGTTACCCAAATTTCAGTCAGACTCTTTCCATTAGCAATGTTACACAACTGTTGAGAGACTCCACTATAAAGACTTAAATAAAAATATCCACATTTCAAAGAAGGAAGATTGATGCCACCTCAACTAAACCCTTCACTTATTTCTGTATTCAAAGCAACAAGGCACGCTCTAGGAGAAACACTGTAGTAGCAGAAACAGGTCACCTACATCCTCACCTTGTCTCTTGACAGCAGAGGTATTTCAGATAAATTTTCATAATGAATCTAATCATAGTAACCTCCAAAGCCCTAAACACATACAGGAGTGACCATCCCCATCCAAGTGGATTTATGTGATGAAGGGAGAGGATATCGAACAGGCAGCAGAGCTCTGCCTCAGAGCTTGGATCTGAAGCCTCTGTGCCCACAAAATTGCTTCTCTTGGGGACCTGTGTGGCACTGAAGCAGCCGCAGAGGAGGGCTGGAGGTGAGGAAGGGCCCCTTGGCTCTTCCCTTTAGCAGAAGGGCTCTCCTCTCCTGCCAGACCAGCAGCATCAGTCCACGCTCTGCCCCTGGCATGGACTGATGTTCTTTCCAGCATGGAGGGCTCAGGTAGCAGAAGAGTCTGAGCTCTCCCTTCAGGGGCAAGAAGAAGGGGTTTCTCCAGGGAATGGAGCACATCTAATTACTCATCATACAGCCGGGGTTGCGAGGGCAGTGACCCCAAGTCCCCCTTTGCCATCTGCTCCTCAAGCTGAGAGCAGCAGCAGCCGTCAGAGCAGCTGCAGGGCTGCCTGTTCTCCCCCTGGTGCAACACGGAATCATGGAATTGTTTTGGTTGGAAAAGACCTTTAAGATCATCAAGTCCAACTGCCAGGTCTACCACTAAACCATGTCCCTAAGCACCACATCTATGTGTCTTTTAAACACCTCCAGGGGTGGTGACTCAACCGCTTCTCTGGGCAGCCTGTTACAATACTTGACAACCTTTTTGGTGAAGAAATTTTTCCTAATATCCAATCTAAACCTGCCCTGGCACAACTTGAGGTCACCTCCTCTTGTCATATTGAGTCTCCCTTCCAGCACCATCAGCGCTGAGAAAATACAGCACCCTGAAAGGAGCAAGGGGAAAAGCTTCACACAATTCAAGTGATTATCTGACTAGGTCTCAAAGACAGTGTTGGGAGGTGTGTGTTACATACCTCGGGGGCTTCTCTTGGTTATATGAATTATAGTGAATAAAGAATGCTACCATAATCATTGTGCCATTTTCTAATGAGATTATTTCTACACAGGTCAGAAAGACTCACACAGCTTGCGGCTAAAAACCTTGTTAATTGTTTCACAAAGTCTAAGAACAGCAATAGGCACATCACAGGTCTTGCTACTCCACTGCCTCTTTCCTAGCAGTGACTTAGAGCAGCTTCTCTAAGAAAGACAATAAAACCAAGGACAAATATAGAATAATCTGCCTACAAAGTGGTTCCATGCAATCCAAGCTGACTAGGGTGGCAGGGGAATGAACTGGAAACACCAAGGATACCAACCTTTTAACAGTCCTTCAACAGTACTGGGTGGTAGAGGGTGGGAGAGAGGTCACAGTGTCCCCAGGAGTAGCTTTATGAAACAATTCAGTCCCAATTGCAACCTCAAACCAGGGCTTGACAGAGGGAAGGTTTGAGGGCAAAGTGGAAAAAGAAGTTTTACACAGGCTCAAAGGACTGTGAGTTCCTGAAGGGAGATGCCCATGACATATTTTAGACAAAAAAAGAAACTGGGGCAGTCATCACAAGTCCTCTTAGTCAGCTGGGCAAATTTCTCTTCTAATAGCTCCATTGTTGATACTCCTGTACTATATGAAGCAAAGTTAGGGTAGGAAATTCCTCATCATTTTTCAAACCCAAATTAGACCTGAGCACAATAATTTACAAGTGAAAACTGCACTGCCTGCACAGTCATATTTCTTGCTGAAAACAGAGTAGGAACTTGATCTCTCATTCTTGCATTATTATTTGCCTACTTGAAGTTTTGCAGAAGGCAGTGTTCAGAAGGTATGTCTAAAGTCAGGGTAGACCCAGATTAAAATCTTGACTCTCCCCATCCTAAGGCTCTAAGTTTAGAGGGAAATGGTGGTAGCTCAGATATCACTCTGCAATAATTACTGCAATTATTACTTAGTTTTCTAAAGGCAATCATCCTGGCTTTAGAACAACACAGAAAATTGCCTCCACATCCCTGGTATGAAAACTTTGCCCTGTCAAACATGCCTCATCATAAATTATCTGGTAAGGATAAATCTTCTAGCAGCCATGGATGGTGTTGCAGGAGCAATTCAATAAATCTGCCATAACACATTTGGGATATAATTGAGATGTTAAGCCTCATCAATAGCAACCTACTTAAAGTAAGGACAAGAGGAGAGGGGAAGAATGATAATGAATAATGCCATTATGTGAAGCTAATTAATTTATAAGCTTACAAACAGATACCTATCATTCACCATTCTGAATGTCCTTGAATTTCATGAAAGTTTGGACTTGTAAACAGTCTTAATTCCTTAAAAAGCTTCTTTCCATAGAAATGGATTATTTGTTGACAGAGTAGTAGTCTTTTTTCTATTTTAACTTCCAAGTTTTCACCTTTTTTTCCACCTCTAACTTAACACACAGGAGGTAAATTAATAAGTTTGGATAGCATACAGGAAACATCAGTAAAATACTATTTAAGAAAAAAATCTCTTCCTGACCAGGCAGAGGAAGCAAACTGCCAGATCTCTTGAGAGCTCCAAGCCTCAGAGGGGGTTTCTGCCAATTTTCAGTGCTATGAATTTGTCCTCTGTGTCATTATCAGTTACTGGTTGTATATCTCCTCCTAATCAATACACATGCATATGCATCCCACATTACGTTCTCATCAAAGGTCGTGCATCACAGTTATTGTCCACTCACTTTGAAAACTGACACTGAACACAATCCCATCTTCTGTTCCCTGTCTAGTCCTTCCTCCCTTTCTCTTTTCCCCTTTCCCTCCCCCTCAACTCCTCCTTGTGATGTCCCTCTCTCACAAAGTAGCATCTCACTCTCTCCATCTGCTTCTTCAGCCATCTGCTCACTCCTTCCCTTCCTTCACAGTCTCTCTACTGTAGCTCCATAATCTCCCTGTAGCATCACTGAAACTCTTTTTCCTTTTCCTCTTCTGCTCAAAAATACTAACTAGAGTGAACTTTCCCCTCTAGGCTTTGATGGAGGGGAAGGCGCAAAATAAATATCCATGAGTTTAATAATCCTCTGCCTTGACAACCGTAAAATCCTTTGTAAGCTTCACATTTCACACTACTCCTCATCATTTTATCTGAAATGCCATGGCCAAACTGATCTTCTTTTCTTAATGAGATGTTCTGGCCATTTCATCTCACTTCTTAAATCAACCCTATTAGCCATCTATGTCCCAGGATTTTCAGATTCCCCATCTTCAAGTCCACTGCCCTGAGTATTTCCCTCTTCTTGCCTGGCACCTGGTGCCATCCTCTGCCAGTTCTGCTTGGTTTGCTTTGATCTCATCCCACAAGCGTTTTTGTGCCTTCTCCTGTTCAGACACTCTCTGCCTGGAATCAGCTCCTGAAGCTGATTACTACTCCATTTCTCTCTTGCTGACTCTCTTCTACTCTGTCAAAGACTGTCAAATTTTCCACACACAAAAGTAGAGAACCCTTCTATTTCTGATAGAGAGGAAAAATATTACATTTAAATACCATCAAACATCCATTTCCAAGTGTGTGTCTTTCTGCTTTCTAAAACACCTGGCTTTCTATTATTCATTTTATTTCCCTGCTTTGTTTCCTTTCACAATCCGTCACCTCCCAGTACCCACATTATACATTTCCTTATGCCTAATCATTTCCTGTTCATCCCTTTGGTTTATGCCTTTTCTCTGTGTTTTTCAGTGAACATGGCAGGTTACTACCAGATCTTGTTCTGCTGGAGAACAGCCTACCTCATTCCAGCTGATAAACAAATAACATAGCAATTAAAATTCAGGAAGGCAAAAAATCAAAGAGATGGCACTGACTTTTTTTTCACCCTCACTCTTCCCCTCTCTCATCAGCTACTGACATTTGGAAAATTTCAACCAACTCTAATAAACAACAAAATTTTGTCCCAGTTTCCTAAGAAAGCGAGGCTCGTATGATCACAACCTGTCAATCAGTTCCATCCTAACCACTTCTGTACCCATAAGTCATTATCAAGTAAAAAATAAAAAGACAGTAAGGACCCTGAGGTCAGCAGTGGTGAAGCAAAGAGGAAGTCAAATTAGCACCTTCATTAACTGTGGGATGCAGCAGCCAGCTGGTTGGGCCACCACATTAGCCTGGGCTTGGGAGCAGCCAAAGCACCTCTGGCATGTGTCCAGCCCGTGGTAAAGGGAGGGAGCTGGAAGCACTGAGGGGAGTATGGTAGAAGAAATAACGCTGTAAAAGCCAGCCCCCCTTAGTTTCCCTACTTACAGTGAAAGGATCAGGGGTTTAGTCTTGAATTATTTCACTTAACACCAAACCACTGCCTATTTCCTCTTTTCCAGATCCTTTTCCAGGATCAGAAGATCATTAAGAACATAACTCTGATGTGCTAATATCTGTAAGACAGATGAAGCATTTTTCTTTGTTTCCCCCAACCAGAGAAGGAACAACATGCTCTCTACCTTTTCTGAATTATACTGGGATTTGCAGTCACCAGCTGGGTTTTCGATCCAACGTCCTTGCTGTATTCACTGGATAGAGGAGGAAGGTTGCACCTGTGCACAGAAAGACAGTCACAATTTTAAATTACATTCAGGATTGACAGGTTTCAACCTCAATCTTTTTTAATCTGCAAGTTTGCAAAGTTTGTTGTTTTTTTGTTGTTTTTTTTTTTTAAAAGCAAGCTGTCAGAAAATGTAAGAGTGCTGTATAAATACCAGACCAAGCTACAAATGTTCCATACTGTACCACACCTATAAGCACAATAGGACATTTTTGTACCTGATTGTGGGGAAATGTCGAAATAAAACCTTTTGCAGAGATTATTTTATGTAACTACTAAGCAAAAATAAAGACACAGACTTGGAATTTCCAACAGGCTGAATGGCTGTGGAAGTGGCTGTTATTATCTATAGCAAAGACTTTTTTTCCCTAAACTTTTTTAAAGTTCTTTTTTCACTCTGTTCAGTCTTATTTACCAGTATCAGGCTCCAGATTGTTACCACTCTGTGGTATTGCAAGCACTATAAATCTTGCAAACAACAACTGACTGGCATTTTTAATATTACACCATGCTGGGGTATCTCCAGCATACAGAATTTACCAAGAAAACACAGAGAAAAATTGTAAGTGGCTATTTAAATATGTGCATCTTAGTTCTGCTCACAGTCTTGTTGTGGTGGGCAGGGTGGTAACGTAATAAAGAGAAAGTGACTGAGTATATTTCCTTTGGAAAGCAGAGAGGCAAGACTCCAAAAAAACAGAAGTAGAGAAAAAATTCCAGACAATGAACAGTCCTAAATGCTCCATGGTAAAGCCCGAGGAGAAGAAGGAAGGTGGAGGAGATAAAGATGAAAGTACATTCAAACAGTATCCAAGACTATGCACTGCTCCAAAAATTACAGTCAGGAGAAATCTACTCAATGCACAGAACTTACACCAAAAATTGGTGTCAAAACATTTTTCATTTCAAATTCATCCAACTTTTTAAATCAAAGGTATCAAAAATAGTTTTAGCACTTAAAAGGCAAAACTGAAACCAGGATTCTCAGAGACAAGTAGAATTTGGAATTTTTTCCAGAAAAAGACTTTTAGTTTTTTATGTTATTGGGGTTTGGGGTTTTCTTGGGGTTTTTAAAAAAAAAAAAAGTTTTGGGCTCTACCATAACCAAATTTGCCCTCTAATTTTTAAGTCCAGACACTAAATCAAGACAACTGCATTTGCATGTGCTGGTTTCATTGTTTTTCTGCAGCACGTTGGAAAAGCGCAGCACAGAGCAGGAGCACACAAGGTGAGGAGAGGTGAGGGGGATGTTTGGGCACCAGCTCCTGGCTCTTTCTGCTCCCAGCAAGAGCGCACCCTCAGCACATGCGTTGGAAAAGCGCAGCACAGAGCAGGAGCGCACAAGGTGAGGAAAGGTGAGGGGGACGTTTGGGCACCAGCTCCTGGCTCTTCCTGCTCCCAGCAAGAGCGCACCCTCAGCACATGCTGACCCTAAAGAAGAAGGTCAAGAAGGCCCAGGTTGATTTCAGCTCTGCAGACAACCACCCCAGGGAAGATGAGGTCCCAGTATTGGAAGAGAGCGGGCAGTGGCACAGAAAGTTGTGTCACGTTCACGACTTCTCCTCCCAGTAGTAGGGAGAGATGGGTTCCTTTGCTGCACATCTTACACCTGTGAAGATCCACATCATTTTTCACACCGTCTTCTCCATCATACTCTCTGTAGCACTCCAATTCTTCTGCATGCGTCCTCCAGGCAGTTGGCATCAGTCATGAAACATTAAACCCTTGAGTCCAACAACAACGAGTTGCTTACCTGATTTTTTTTATCTTAATAATTCAGAGGCTCTCTTCCCACACTAGTGAGGGGTGGGAGCTGGGGGGAGCACGCTACGGTTCAGTTTTTACGGCAGTTTCCAGAGGCTACTGCAGAAATTGTTGGGCTGTTGTATTACAGGTTGTCATAACACTTTTGCCACGCTGGGAAGATGAGTCTCATCACAAGGGAAGCTCTTGCTTCCACAGCAGTCACTGCCTCTGTTAGCATTTTCACTGACCTCTGCAACGTTCAGAGAAGGGATCCAGGCACTTGGGAAAGCAGAGTGCAGCAAATGAGGCTGCACAAATTCCTGGCTGCACCAATTCCTGGCCATACCTCCACACGTTATGGGCTTGTGTAATGTCAGTGCCCGGAGAGGGCACTAGTGTCCACATGGTAAACTCCCTTCAATGCTTGTTAATGCAAAACATACCACATTCCCCAAGAAAAAAAAAACACAGTGGTGCTAATTTACATGTATTTGCATACAAATACCACCTCTCAAAACCATATTCTTAAATCCACATCATCAGGAAATGCTGAGGAGGAGGACAGTAAAGTCCCACCTATATGGAACATGGATGAACTCAACCACATTCACCAAGAAAAAGAAAATTTCCAGGGATGTTTTCTCCTTTTAATTACTACTTTTGTTAAGATGTGCACAATGTATAGAGATCTCAGTTAGGAAACAGCTTCTAGTTTGGTCTACCACAATTTAAGAGAAGCTAGACAACTTAAAAAGAAGCCAGAAAAGAGGAATCAAAATAAGAGTTTTCAGAAAATGCAGTCATTCCAAAGGGGAAAAAAAAATATATTAGAAGCATAGGGGAAGTTTAATTCCCAGACAAAGAATGATAAAACCTTAGAAATCAATAAAGATTTACATTTAAATAAATTTTTAAAAAAGACTGCAACAGGTTGCTTCCTGCACCTGCACTGGGTAGGATACAAATTAATCAGATTAATACTATTTGGAGAGGTTGTAAAAACCCTCTCAGCAGCAGTTCTCAATGGCAGGTCAAACAAATAATTGTGAAGCAAGATACAGAGGTGATTTGCCTCAGAGCAGAGAGATGGCACAAATTAAGTCTGGCAGATTACTGTTTAATGCTCCTTGATTTGAATAAACAGAAACTCACAGGGCAAACTTTTAAGAAGCCATTTTTGGTTGAAGTTTATTTAAAAGCACTATGAAAGATCGAGATCTCTCCCTGGTTTTTATCATCTTAGCATCTCAATAATGAAATTTCTTTCCCAAGCTGGTCCCAGATGCATTATTTAAACACTTCTAATTCTTTTCCTCAGTAAGTCTCATTCCCAGCTCATTCTCCATGAAATATTAAGAAACAGCCTGAGTATCTAGAGGAAACTCAAAGAGATCAGTTGGTTGACAGAAACTTCTTGGCCTTTCAGATTATTTTGTTGACCAGGTCAGCAGAGCGCTGAGTGTTGTGACAGTGGGGAACACAACAAGAAACAAAATATACATCCTAAGAAACATCTTTTTAATTAACAGCTGCAAGGGTAAAATGAGAGGGATCCTTCAAGCCTCACTAGGAAGAAATGGCTCTTCTGGGTTTGGCCCAGACAGAAGTCCATGTTCCACAGGTGCAGAGAATCCAGGTAACTTGGCTGAGTAATGGCATGTGCATTTGGTAGGTGCTACGTGATTATCCAGCTCTTTTAGAATGTTATATATGCACATATACTAAACACTAGGGACTAATATGAATTTAATATGTAATTGCAAGCATTCATTTTTATTCCTTTTGTGGCACCTTGACTAGGGTCAAGACAATAACTGCACAAGGCAGCTGAAAGCCATGTTTCACTGGAGTTGTCTACAGACCCCAAAGGGCCACCATATTTAACCTCCTCAGCTCCACCTGGGCTGGTATGACTAGATGGCATGGCACAGCGTGATACAAAGATAACAGCTTGGCCTCCCCAAACCAGAACTGCCACTAGTCAACTTGAAATAGTGACAAGTTGCTTCTGGTTTTGGAATAAATTTACCAGCAAACAGTTTGGAGAACGCCCTGCAATCTCCTGGTATGTTCCAGAGAGAACCCCTCTTCGTTGGAGACATACAAACCACAGCACAGCCATGGAGAGGGCTTAGGGGAAAGGGAGACTTGTGAGATGTAGAAACATTTCTTCAAAAATCTAATGCCAAGAAAATGTGTCTCCTCTGTCAAAATACAGATCACAACATTGCTTAGGATTTAGTACCCCACACTTCTCTCTTAAAATACGCGTTAGCAGGAAGGGAGAGGGCAAATAACATTTTTTTTTCTTAGAAATAAGGATTACAAACTTGAAAGCCAGCCAAGTATGAGAAGACAACCCTATTATAACCACACTACCTAAACATGTAGACCATATGCCATGCACTTTTTTCATTGCAGATGCAGTGTGCTATGCCTTAGGGGCTGAGAAATGCTGCTCTTTGCTGCTCTGTGTTGGGATAATTGTGTTTGTAGAAGATGTTCAGCAACGAGATGAGTTTAAACTCATTAATTAACCTTAGTGATTACAATATATCAGAGACGATGGTTGCAGTCATATGACAGAGTCTATGGAAATACACATAAGTGAAATCAAAAGCCATGTGAATGAAAGAAAAGAACAAGGGCAAAACCTGGCATGATATTTCACACTGTGGAAATACTTTAAAGATATTACACAAATTTCTTTAAAAAAAAAAAAATGAAATATGTTATGCAAGTCACTATTGTGCT
>NW_010324209.1:11490-13183 GCF_000700745.2 Antrostomus carolinensis
ATAAAAGATCAACGAAATCCTATTTTCTACCTGCTATAAAAATATTTTCTCCCAGTGGTGTTATTAGCTTTTAACCCAAAAGAACTGAAACATTTTCTATAAATATGGCTGCACATTACTAATACAATACAGCTTGCAGGCAGCTACTGGGATTGTTGCAGGATTTTTCCCTATTACTGATTTCCAATTCAAAATAAGTTCTGTACAGATAATGGTTGCTTTACCCTCCCTGGAGAGAAAAGGATTTTTTTCTGATCAAGCTAGAACAACTGCTGTTTTTTTTAAAAAAAAAATGTTTCTATTGTTTTTGTAACTGATTGCTCCTACAGCATTTCAATTTCCCATTGCATCTAGATAATATTACCACGGTCTATACCCTGCAGTTTCTTATATTTAGTCTGTGGAACACCTAAGGAGTTTTGCAGTAATGGCAAGCAGCACACTGCCTCCCTCCCCCTGTGCCTTAAATCTTCTCTTCTGTGAACGCTTTAAGTAAGTTTCCTTTTGCCTTTAGTTTGTTGTATTTCTTGGCTTTAACACTGAAAGCATTTTTAGTCTTTGAGATGCAAACCAGAAATTACAGTAATACTGTTTGGTTTGCAGCAACTTTGTATGGCTTTATAATAAGCTATCAGGATCTAATAAGGAGGCTTGCTAAAGTGGGTGTGCATTATGTATCCGTCTTAAAAGCCAAAGAAACTCCACTTCTCATCTCTTTGGGAGCATTCCTCCAGTTTCTCCCTCACAATGTTCTTCTTGTTCATGTTTAACAGGGAGGAACTAATTTCTGACTTTCTTCCTTAAAGAATGCAGACCTAGAAAGTGCCAAATTCAATCATGAAAGCAGTAGCTGTTCAACATCCCTCTTGACAAGTTCTTATGATTTCAGGAAGGCTGGAGGGAAAGGAAATGTGAGGAATCCCAAAAACCCTGCATCAAGCAAAGAGGTTTGGCTTTTCCTCAGATAGGTCAGCCTCAGAAATCAGTCTTGAGGGATGAAAAACACCAGAATAAGCTTATTCCAACTTATTTGTTAGGCTTTGCCCCATAAATCAGTACCTACTCACCTTGAGTTCAATGGGCTGCATATGACAGCATTTGGAGTTGCAGAGGACAGAGCACAATGCAGGATGAGACCCTCCCTAACATTGCATAATTAAAGAGAAAAGCAGCTCTTCTGTGACACTGCACAATCTGTCACAACCTTCACCCATTCCTCTGCAGATTGCCCCCACACTACACACCCATTTCCAGAAACCAAACTCTCTTTTTATGCCTCTCCTCACACTTTTACCCAAACCACTTGTGCCAAGCATCCTGCAAACAGGTGGAGGGGAAAAGAAGGCAAATTCTAATTGATTAATCACAACTGAATAGCTTTGAAAAGTCCAAGACTTAGCAGGGGGAAGGGGAGACAATGTGTCATTGAGGTTTCTGTCTTACCGCATGACAAAATCTGCTTGATCTATTTGTTTGCCGCAGCCGCTCTTTTTCAGGATCCCACCGTTTCCCACCACGGAGCATTTCTTCAGTGGCAGCTGGAAGGGAGTAGCCTAGCAACACAAAACAAGGACTGGTTTTACAGAAGAGAACACACACATCTTTGTAGCAGCCGCTCCTGAAGAACCTGGGGAGCTGGCAAGGCTCAAAGTGATGAAAGAAAAGGGAGAATTGGGAGCTAGAGGAAAAAAAA
>NW_010324210.1:0-5380 GCF_000700745.2 Antrostomus carolinensis
ATAGACCACATCCACTGCTTTGCCATCATATTACCACCACTATATGCTTATTTGTTGCATGCCCCAGATCTTGTTCACATGTCTAGGTTCTGTAACAAGGGAAAGGGGCTCCTCTCACATGTCCTGTAAACCACTGTGTAGTACCACAGGAATTTTATCACTATTACCATCTACTACTACAAGTGGTCTGTCAGAGAGCATGATTCTACCACCTTTCGTGTCATTTCTGTGTTAAGCCAGAAACACAACAATGTTGCTGTTAAGGACTGACAATCTCTCCTACCCTTGATGACCTGCCTGACGAATATGAGCATGGAGCATGACGTTCTGTCTCACAAAGCCTTGACAAGTTCCAGGCATCCTTCAGCAACTACAGCAGCTGCAGAGGGACTGACTGTGCTTCTAGTTGCTGACAGTTCTTGCCATAAGAACTGTATTTCCTGACTAGGTTGCCATTTACCTATTGGGTACTGTCTATTACCTAAAAGTAGAAAACCAAACTAATCTGGAAGGATCATCTCCATGACTCTCTGCTTTTATATCATCAAGAAAGAAAGGTTTTATGTGGGAAGAAATATTAAGCAGGTCCTTGTGAGGCAGTGGATATAAAGCAAAGGCCAAGAGCAATCAGAATAACAGTTACAGTGAGCTCTGTGCCACAGTGCTGGGATACTCTTTGCACTTCTGTCAGAATGCATAGATGAGTTCAAAGCAGCACTCTTTTTTATGCTGCTTAAGAACAAGAACCTAGCATGTCACAAATTACTTTGTTGACTTATTTATTTTTGCCATATTTTTCTTCACTTTTCTTTCCTGTTGAAAGCAGTCTGCATTTTGTCTGGGTACTATTCCTTGATTCTATCATCTGGGGTTTAGGTCTAAGGGCAGATACAATTTTTAAATAATACCTACAACTTTAATAGTTGTATTCTTTGTCTACTTGTAATGTTATAAAAAATTATTATTTACATTTGTTGCCTATTAATGTAGTTTGTGGGGGCTGTAAGCCCTTTTTTTGGTTAATACTTTGATTAAAATTCCCTACCTGATTATAGTTTCACTGTTCTTTTATAGAAGAACTAGTACATCTCTGTCTGTTCATAGTTTCTTGTGGATATGTTGTCCAGGAAGAAAAATGGACTGCATTGCACTTTTCTGCATAGCGAGCAAGGATGTGATGAAGAAGAAAGAAATTGCTTCAGTAGGAGGAAAGCACTGGAAAGCAAGAAATGGTTTATTTTCAGACCGTTTTGCTGACAGGCAAACTAAAAGGAAGAATTTTGCTGATGTTAGAGGAGGAAGAAGTCACCATTGACATGGTGTCCACTCCATGCTATTGTCTCCAGGGCTTTTGATTAAGAATGAAAGGAAGAAGGAAAGAACCGAGAAAACTCATCAGTAATGTGACTTTCTGACAAATGTGTGGGCCAGGCATAATCCATTACCAGTTTCTTCCTTGTTTCAGCTTTGATGACTGAAATATTAGATGGATAAAGAATTGGCTGGATGGCTGCATCCAAAGAGTTGCAGTCAACAGCTCAGTGTCCCAATGGAGATGGGTAAGAAGTGGTGTCTGTTAGGAGTCCTCACTGGGGCCAGTACTTCTCAGTATCTTTATTAGTGACATATACTGTGGGATTGAGTGCATCCTCAGCAAGTTTGCAGATGACAAAGCTGAACAGTGTAGTTGATATGCAGGCAGGGCACATGGGAGAGGGGCTACACTCTTCCTGTAGGTCCCTAAGTCAGGTAAGTGCTTGAGGTCTCAGCCAGAATGGTGGTCACTCACCTCCAAGCTAAGACCAGTGTTTCTACTCTATGATGTCAGGTGCTTCCATCTAGACAGATTTTGTAAGGAAAAAGGCTCTAGTACAAGCAGTAGCTTGTAATGAGTGCCAAGACACTTTCCCTGGAGATAGTGGAAGTATCTGCACACAATGTAAGCAGGTTGATGGTCTGTTACATCAGGTAGCTGAGTTAAAGGAAACAGTTGGAAAGGCTGTGTGGTATTAGAGGTGAAAAGTCCAAGATAGATGGCTTCAGAATCATGTTCTGGTAACAGACAGCACTGTGAATGAGCCACCTTGGACTCTGAACCAGGGCTCTGCCACAGTCTCCGTCCTCCAGCATTACAACCAATAACAGGTATGAAGCATTAGTAATTATAGACACCCCTGAGCAATGTCCACAAGGAGCAACTGTACCATGAGCACACAACAGATATCGCATAAAGAAATGATGTGTGCTCATAGTGGGTGAATCCCTGTTAAAAGGCACTGAGGCTCCCATCTGCTGGCCTGACAGGGAGTCACGGGAAGCTTGCTGCCTTCCAGGAGCTAAAGTTTGGGCTGTTGAGCAGGTACCTCAACTTGTTAAGAGCATAGATTACTATCCATTGTTAATGTTTCATGTGGGCACAAATGACTGCAACCCATAACTTGGACAGAAACAAGAAAGACTACAGAGTCCTGGGGCAACAAGTGAATAGCTTTGGGTCCTGTTTTGTTTTCCTCCATTTTACCAGTTGGATCCATGGGGACAGTCAGAAATAGACATATAGAAAATATCAACCTCTGGCTATGTGACTGGTGTTTCGTTTTGGTTTTCATGACAATGGAAGGTTCTTTTCTGACCATACCTGTTAGGGAGGGATGGGATCCATCTGTGTAGAAGGGACAAGGGAATCTTTGGCAGCAGGCTGACCAACTTATTTAAACAGGCTTTAAACTGAAGAACTTGCTGGGTGGAAGCCAAAATAGCAATATCCAAGCCATTACATCCTGCTGGGGAATCAGCTTGGCCAATCAGGGCAATGACAAATGTTCCTCAGCTATTTGCTATGATGAGAATCAGAAGGCCTTCCATCCTTCTAGGTTGAAAGCTATGTGCTCCACTCCCTCTCTGAAGTGCCTGTACACCAATACAGGCAGCATGGGGGATAAACAGGAGGAATTAGAGATCTGTGTGCAGGCAAAAGACTATGATTTGATTAGGGTTAGCTCACACGACTGGAATGCTGTCATGTATGACCATATCCTTTTTAGGAAAGACATGACAATGAGGTGAGGTAGTGGCATTGCTCTTTACGTGAGGGAGCAACTACAGTGTATTGAGCTCTGTGAAGGGGCAGATAAGGAGCAAGTTGAGAGTTTGTGCATAAAAATTAAGGGATAGACTAATATGGGAGACACTGTTATGGCTGTCCATTACAGGCCACGTGATCAGGATGTGGAAGCTGACGAGGCCTTCTACAGACAGCAGGAAGTAACCTCACAATCACATGCTCTGGTTATAATGGGGGACTTCAGTTGCCCTGACATTTGCTGGAAAGTCTACACAGATGGGCACGGACAGCCCAGGAGGTTCCTGCAGTGCATTGACAATAACTTCTTGACACAGGTGGTGGAAGAGCCAACAAGGAAAGGAGTACTGCTGGACCTTGTCCTGATACACAAGAAGGGACTAGTCAAGGACCTGAAGGTAGGGGACAGCCTTGGCTGTACTGAGCATGAGATGATGGAGTTCAGGATCATGTGCAGTAGGCACAGAGCAACAAGCAGAATCACAACCGTAGACATCAGAAGGGCAATGGTCATAAACTGAAAAACAGGAGGATCAAGATAAACACAAGGAAATACTTCTTTACTATAGGGTGACAGAGCACTGGAACAGGCTGCCCAGAGGGGTTGTGGAGTCTCCATCTCTGGAGACATTCAAAACCCACCTGGTCATGTTCCTGCGTGATCTACTTTAGGTGATCCTGCTCCAGCAGTGGGGTCGGACTGGAAGAACTTCGGAGATCCCTTCCAACCCCTACCATTCTGTGACTCTGTGAAACATAAGAGGGAAGGGATGTCATCCAGAGGGACCTTGAAAGATTTGATAAATGAACCAATGTAAACCTCATGAAGTTCAACAAGGCCAAATGCAAAGTCCTGCACCTGGGCCATGGCAATCAACAGTATCAGTACAGACTGGGTGATGAGCAGCCCCACAGAGATGGACTTGGGTATATTAGTAGATGAAAAATTAGATGTGAGCCACCAATATGCACTTGCATCCCAGAAAGCAAATCATATCCTGGGCTGCATAAAAAGAAGTGTCACCAGCAGCTCAAGGGAGGCGATTCTCCCCCTCTACTTGGCACTGGTGAGACTCTACTTGGAGTACTACATACAGCTCTGGCATCCCCAGCACAAGAAAAACATGAGGCAATTGAGAGACAGATGAGTGAGGATGGAAAGGAAGGTCCACCAAGGAAGACATCCAGGGTGAGTCAGTCATCCCCACAGCTCAGGAATAGTTCAATCAAGAAAAAAAGGAAGGTAATCACGGTAGGTGATCCCCTTCTGAGGGGAACTGAGGGCCCTATATGTTGACCAGATCCCACCCACAGGGAAGTCTGCTGCCTCCCTGGGGCCTGGGTTAGGGATATTAGCAAGAACCTCTCTGGCCTGGTGCAGCCCTCAGACTACTACCTGCTTTTGGTCATTCAAGCTGGTAGTGATGAGATTACAGAGAAAAGTCTAGAAGCAATTAAAAAGGGCTTCAGGTCATTAGGGAGACTGGTTGCAGGACTGGGAGCACAGGTAACTTTTTCCTCAATTCCTTCAGTGGCAGGGAGGTTTACTGAAAGGAACAGGAAGATACACCTGATTAACACATGGCTTAGAGGCTGGTGCCACAGGCAGAATTTTGGTTACTTTGACCATGGGGATGTTTACATGGCACTGGGGCTACTGGCAAAAGATGGGACACACCTGTCTCAGAAGGGGAAAAGGATCCTGGGGCAAGGATTAGCCAGGCTCATTGATAGAGCTTTAAACTAAATTGGAAGGGGGAAGGGGATATAACTGGGACTGCTAGTAATAACTCTGGGGGTACATGCCTGATGAGCACCCCACTGGGATTCCAACTGCTCCAGCCAGCAAGTCAAAGTAACCTTCACTGGACGCCCAACTTAAATGCCTCTATGCTAATACACGTAGCATGGGGAATAAACAAGAGGAGTTGGAGAAGTGTGCATGCCTGCAGGGATGAGACCTGATTGGCATAATGGAGACATGATGGGATGGCTCCCATGACTGGAGTGCTGGAGTGGAAGGATATTGGCTTTTCAGGAAAGACAGGCAGGGGAGACAAGGAGGCGGTGTTGCCCTCTATGTCAACAACCAGCTGGATGATATGGAGCTCCACCTGGAGACAATGAGGAGCTAACAGAGTCTATGGTTCAGGATTGAAGGGAAGGCAGGGAAAGGGGATGTTACTCTGGGGGTCTGCTACAGGCTGCCAGACCAGGGAGACAGAGCAGATGAGGCCCTCTATAGGCAGATATGAGCAGCCTCACGTTCACCAACCTATGGTCCTCCCGTGGGGCTTC
>NW_010324211.1:0-20359 GCF_000700745.2 Antrostomus carolinensis
CCAAGGCTTCGGCAGCAGCTGCTGTCCCCACGCTGGGGTCAGAGCTCGCTGTCCTTTAGGGGTGACGCTGGGGTCAGTGCTGCTTTGGGTGGTTAAAGGCCAGACACCCCTCCAGCTCTCAGCTTGCTTTTGCTGGGAGTCTCCACGTTAAGCCTCTGACCTTTGGTGGCATCTATTCCTGCTCTGATGTTTGCATATGCAGAAGACCAGTATCTTTTTCCTGATTCTCAAAGAATCTCGGTAACTTTCCTGCATTACAGGCGCATAGCCCTGCAGGAGCCCCAGGCCACGCTGCATTTGGCCATGCATCTGTTCATTGGTTTTCAGTGGGGATGGAACAGTAAGAAAAAAAGATCTCTTTCATTTGTTCCATACAACAAAATACCTGAAATGAGCTCCTATCAAACTGCAGCTCCAGTGACAGTGCAAGGGCATGCCCAGTCCTATGCTTACTGCTGGGTTAAGCTCTTAGTGTTTTATATGGATCAGGCCCAGGAGACTTTTCCTGAAGCCTGAATGAGTAACTTTGTTCTGGCTGCCTGGGGGATTTTGAGAGTTTTATTTTGTAATGTGAACAGTGATGATTATCTGATGTGAAAGCCGTAAACAAACATCCCTGGGTTTACTGTGCTTATTCTGGGCAGTGTAGCACAATATTTTGCAATTGGGAGTGTTGTGAAACTGCTTTTCAGTTGGCTTGGAAATACATGTGACTGTAGCTGAATCTGCCAAGAAACTGCTTGACTAATTCACTCATTTCCTCAGGTACATGAAAAAGAATGACCCACCTAAACCCTTCCCATCCCATAGTATATACCTGCTCTCCAGCTGCGGTCTCTGTACAGCATCACAGTAACTGCAGCCTGCCAAGGTACAACGGGCAGGATGTCAAACTTCTCTAGCTTCCTGGAACAGAGGTCACTCAGGCACATGTAAATATTATTTTATTGCACTGAGAAACTTTGTCACCTGCATTAGAACTCCATAGTGGGGGAAGGACAACTAAACCTCTGCTTAAAATGATAATTATTTATACTGCAGCAAAATCCTAGGAGCCACACTTCTGCCCCTCTGCAATTGCCAGCAGTGTTTGCTGGATGCATTAAGTGGGTATGTGGAGCTTAAATAGCATAGCAAGAAGGGAGGGAGTCACAACAGAAGGCTGGGGAGAGATGATACCAGTTAGACTTACAGACTACAATATGTCTTGTTGAAGCTCTTCAGAGAAGAGCAATGGATACTGGACCACCTCTTGAGGGAGTGGTGTGCCCTGTGGGGAGCATTGAGGCTGTCTCCTTGCACAATGGCAAAGCAGAGCAGGCTGCAGCTGTGGTCTGCTAACTGCTGTCTGATCCCCATGCAGGAAACGGGGAAGGAAAAGCCAAGGAGTCTCTATGCAAACTGACCTTTGAGAGGGAAGCCAGGGGCCCAGAAGACCCAGCAGCATCACACAAGTGCTGTCCTAGGGAGGGTCACTAAAACTGCCCCTTCTCACTGCATCAGGGTTATAGTCTTAGGAAGCCCTTTCTTCTGGGAGTTGGAGTGGGGAACTGCTTCCAGGGAGGTTCATTAGGGTCTCAACTGGAGACCTTCAGCATTGATCCAAGTTCACATAGTTAGTCAGGAAGACACACTGGGAGCAGGAGTTGCCACATGTGCCTGTGTTTTGCCTGCTCACAAACGGCAGCCAAAAGGTTTAGCACAGCCATGTGTGGGCTGAGAGCTGCGATGTGCTGGGGCGTTGCTGGCACAGGCACGCTCATTTTTTTTTTCTCTGCTGTAATTTGGTCTTTCCTCCCATTTACCAGGAAGGAACAACCTGCCTTATCTTACTTGCTTACCTGACCACTGATCAGAGAGTTTGCCATACGCTCAGTCACAGGAGAAGAAAGATCTGTGCTCTGGAGGGGCTGTGAAGAAAGGTTTGTGCTGGTTTTGCCACTGCAGTCTCTGTAAAGCTCCTGTATTGCTCAGGTGAGTCTGCTGGGGAGAGAAACATGAGAATAGTGACTTCTCTGGGAGCTTTTCAGGGGGAGAACATTTAAGAGCTAGGATAGCGTCTGTGTTTCATCCCTCTGCCATTCAAGGGGAGCAAGGACCAGGCCTTTTGCTCCAGGCTAGGAAAAATAATCCTGAGTGAGACTGGGCAGGTAAAAGCTAACAGCTTGTGGTCGTGGGGCATAGGTACAGCTGTGACTAGAGCAATGGGGCCAGTTTTCTGGCTGATTGTGAACGTATGAATCTGATGAGACATTTTTCTGTCTTGTCTCTGCCCCCAGAAGGTTAAGATGATCATGTTCATTCTCAACCCAAGATCCATTTCTCAGTTGTGTGGTCACAAAACTGCCATTTTAAAATGGTGTAGTCATGCCAGTGCAAAGCCTAGTGAGACTGCAACTGCACCAGTATTAAAAAAACATGTATTTTTTTCCTCTTACTGTCAAAAAATATCTGGTTTTTCTACACAGTTAAAATTAAAAGATATAAATTTATTGGCCAGAACCAAAAGTTTTGTAAAGAAGTTAATTATTAGTAAGTAATTATAAGTACTTTGAAAGCTATGGCTCCAACTAAACACAACTTCAGAGAATTAAATTAAGGGAATGAGATAGCCAGTGCAAGACCTTCTGAAATAATACTTGATGTAATGAGAACAGCACAAAGGTTTATTCACTTATTCTGGATTATCTCTCTTGAGATGTAAAGTCCCTGCTGTATTTCTAGGTATAAGAACTAAATGTATCATTTATCTTTAAAACAACTTTATTTTGGGTTAGAGAAACCAGAATAAATAAGAATATTAATAAGAGCTAAGCCAGCTGTTACTGGCTGCAGTGGTTTGAATGGGTTCTGAGTGGAGAAGGTGGGAATGGGTGCTGATGTGCTCTTCAGTGGTGGGAAGTTGCAGAAGGCAGAACATTGTCTCCTGGCTGCATGCACAACCATCATGAGGCAGCATTGAGACTGGCTCATGTCTAGACTCAGTTTTAAGGACTAAACTTCTTCCCCTGTCTTATCAGATCATTTGTCTCCCAGTAGCTCATTAGAACTTAACTCAGCTCTGTTCATGAGAGTGGTGGTGCAGTGTGTTAAAGAAGAGCCTGTGTACTGGAACTGCCAGTGGTCACGCTTGTCTCCGGGCTGCTGTGACAATATTGACATGAAGCGATGCCAAGCCAGCATACCACCATTTGAGCAAAGTCCCAAACAGGAGGTTGTTGAAAGCAGTCCTTCATTTGCAGGCACATGTGTTTGTTCGTAGCCAGCTCTGAAATCTGTATTTAAATGGATTTCAGTTTCAGTCTAAAGGCATTCACACCCCCTCATTAACTCAGCTGTGGGAACAGTCCTGGTGCTGCCGAAAGGCCGTAGGCACACGCTGCCTTCCGCTGCTTGGTTTCATAAGGAGGCTGCAGTGTTTTCACGAGCCCCAGTTTCTACTGTTGGGTGGAGGATCCAGGCAGAAGTCCCTGTCTCTTCAGCCATGGGAAAGCAGGTGCCTTGCATTGTGTTTTGCAGTGTTCTAACATGGATTGACAGATCTTCTTTTTTAATCCTGTCCTCTAGTGTTCCTGAATCTACTTCTTCTATCCCAAGATGCTGAGAAGAGTCCTGTGTACAGTGCTGTTCATGGGAGCCTTGCCATCACTGGCTGAAGCGTCCCAGGGCCACATCACAGTGGTCTTGCTGGGAGCCACAGGTGATTTGGCCAAGAAGTATTTGTGGCAGGGTCTATTCCAACTCTACATGGACCAAGTGAGCAGTGGGCACAGCTTCACTTTCCATGGGGCTGCACTGACAGCTCTGGAACCAGGGCAGAGGCTGATGTTTGATGTCCTGAAGAAGCTGACCTGTCCCCCAGATGAATCTCCTGACAGATGTGCTGTGCTCAAGGACCAATTCTTGAAGCTGAGCCAATACCACCAGCTGAAGACTGCCGAAAACTACACTGTGCTGAACAGAGAGATTGAGACACTGCTTCGCCAGGAGGGGCTGAAGGAGGCAGGAAGGATCTTCTACTTCTCAGTACCACCATTTGCCTACACAGAGATTGCCCGCCACATCAACAGCAGCTGCAGACCACCTCCAGGAGCCTGGTTGCGTGTGGTGCTGGAGAAACCTTTTGGCCATGATCTGGAGTCAGCTCAGCAGCTGGCTGCAGAGCTGACAGGCTTCTTCAGGGAAGAGGAGATGTACCGGGTGGACCACTACCTTGGCAAACAGGTGAGCAGCTTGCAGTGCACAGCCCCTGGCTGGGTTGAGGTGCCTAGTGGTTGGGAGGGTGTTGGGTGTCAGTTCTGCATCTAATGAAAGTGGTGTTCCCCTCAAATTCAGGCAGAGCCCCTGAGTGTGCTCCCAAGCCTCCATTTGCTTCTGGAGTCCTGTACTGTTATTCTTGACCTGTACTGTGCTGCTGTCCATCCTCTTACAGAGCAGAGGAGGTGTGCAGACCAAAGCAGGGCTTTCTCCTGTTAGGGTGATGAGGGTCCTCTCTCCAGAGAGAAGCCAGGGTATAGGGGTGAACTGTGTGTGTGCATGAAGGAGAGATGCAGCATTCATCTGGTCTTCTCACCAAGGTCAGGGCTTTGATTTCGCTGAATAAGCAACGCCCTTTCCCTCTGACAGTTCTCTCATCTCATTACACACAGGCCTCTCTGCTTAGCTGTGGCTTCTAGAAGCAGTTTTTAATTTGATATGATATGGAGCTGATGGGATGTTAGTTTTGTGGGATGCTTAGGAGAAGGTTTCTTCTTGCCCTGTGCTCCACTCAGGGCATGGAGGACTGGCTGCTCCAGGGACAGCTCAGGGCTCAGGATGTGGAGCTGCATTGTCCCAGAGGGAATGTGTTCAAGGACATGCCATCCTTGTTTTAGAGGGACATGAGGCCACATTTTGAAAGTAGCCTGTTCCAGCCATGTCACAGTGGCCAGATTTTACTCAGAAGGTTGCATGTCTAGCTGCAAGGAGAGCATCTTTACTAAAAGGGAGGATTTATTATCTTTTTTAAAAAATTTTTATTCTCCTAAAAAGAGCAGATAGCTTTAGTGGTGTAAGCATTTGATCTGATGTATTTCAGCACTTTGGAACTGTGTGTTAGTCCCAGGACGGTCTGACTCAGCCCTTTGTCCTTTGACGGATATAAACTGAGTGCCTTGCAGTTTGTAGTTCAGCCTTTTTCACATGAAACCTCAAAAAGACCTTTAATGTCTGCTCTGTACAGTCATTGGAGACCCCATTGTGTGTCGCTGCAGGCTCTCTTGCTGATTTTCTCTTCTCTGACCCACTCTGCTCTCTGCTGTGTGGCATGTCAGCTCGCACTGGACACATCCCAGTGCTGGATGGGGCAATGACGCTCTAGAGTTACTGTGGAAATCTTGTGAGTTGTTGGGTTTTTGTTTTTTCCCTTCACAGGCAGTAGCCCATATCCTGCCTTTTCGAGATCAGAATCGACAGTTTCTGGATCCAATTTGGAACCGACATCATGTGGAAAGAGTGGAGATTGTCTTGAAAGAGACTGTGGATGCTAAAGGTTGGTGAGGCAAGTGTGCAGAGCTAGGGTGAATGAGTGAGGAGAACTGGGAGCTTCATTAATCATGTGAAAGTGGCCCTTGAGGTAGTGCTGGTGCAGAAACAAGAGCAGATGAATGATATGTTGCTCCCTGGAAATAGAGAGGAACTGTCTTACAGTTCTTATGGTAGGGACTGACTCACTACCAGGGATGGCTGCTGTTTCCAGGAAAAGATTCCCATTGCAGTTCAGCTGGGAGCAGGGGCAGAGTCCCCCACCTTTTTCTGCTGCAGAGCTCTGGGAGCATTGCACCTCGCTCTCTATCCCAAACCTTGGTAAAAGGCCCTGGATTTGGAATTTATATAATCTAAGGCCCCTTCAGTTCAGTGCTCCAATAATCTGTTTGTTGTATCAACAATCCTTTTGTATTCCTGTCCTGTTAGCTTCCCAGCTCACGCTGAGGACACATTTGTGCTATTCTTTGGAAGATGCTCTTGCATTTTTTGCCTGGATGTTATTGATATCACTAGTTGGTGTCAGTACCTAGGTCAGTCTGTGTTTGTCTGCCTGTTTCCCTTCCGCTCTGTAGTAAGAAAGAGCATTGCAGAGGGAAAATCCAAGCCCAGAGTTTCTAGAGTAGGGCACCTGCTGAAGGCCACGGCTGCAATCCCTCCCTGCAGTGCTGCAGCATCCCCTCTGCAGTGCTCAGCATAAAGCGCTCTGGGCTGGACTGCCACCCGCAGCACTTCTTGGGATGTCAGGTGCCCTCAGTTCTGCAACATCAGGATCGCTTCTCCACTCACCTTACCTCCGCTTCTATCTTCCTCCCTCCCTCTCTTCCTTCCTCAACCACCACAAACTCAATTAATGCAACTTTATCAAACTTGGAGGAATCTTTGGTTTGGCAGCCCAGACCTCGCCTGGGCCTGTTTGTGGTGATGCACTGCAGAGAGATTTGGGGAGAGCAGCGCTGCCTGTACACAGCCCCAGCTCCACCCTGTGCCCTCCCCATTCTGAACAACTTTATAATGTTTCATTTGATTTCTTTTTTTTTTCCCCTGTGTGGCCTCAGCTGGCAGGCTGGCTCCCAGCAAGTCTGCAGCATTGATTATGTTAATGAATGTGCCTTTGCATTAGAGCAAGAGAGATAAATGTATCAATCAATAGGGGAAGCCTATAGCCGTGATGTAGTCTGCAGTGTGCAGCCTGCTGCTGCTGGGCTACAGAAAGGCGTCTGCTTCAGTCACTTTGTAAATGCATTGTCCTTCTCCCCTGTTCCCACCTGCAGAAGTCAGGCAGGGCAGGAGAAGCAGGGCTTTGTGCATGAAATTTTGTCTCTCAAGGGCATGGTCCAGCCAGAGCCTTCTGAGGACATGAAAACTAGGGAAAAAAGTGGTGCTCATTGCCAGGGCCCAGCTTCAGCTCTTCTGTGGACCTGGTGTGTAGCTATAGAGCTGTTGGGTCCCTGCTCTGACCCTGCTTTCTGGTTACTCTGTCCCAGCTTTTGTGTAGAACTGCACATTACAGGGAGTGCCAGGCCAAGTGCTGTGACCTGGGGACAGGAGTGTCAGGGAGAGGGTTATACAGGGGCCCTGCGTTGTGCTGTACATGAGAGGTTTGAGCTGGATATTGCTGCCGGTCACTGACCGCAGCTTCTGAAAGCACAAGCAGTCCAAGAAAGCAAAGCTGCTTTCTGCTCTGTGTGCTCAGGAAGTATCAGGCAGGAGCATTACTCCTGCTGGGTTTAGGCTCTGTGAGCACCCAAAAGGAGGATTATTTTGGGCTCTGTGGAGGATGAGCAGTCCTGTAGGAACCTTTTATCTTTTTTTTTAGTAGCAGAGACCTTTGGGAAGACCCTCTGGAGGGGAGGAAAGGCTTAGGATCATAGAATGGTTTGGGTTGAAAGGGTCTTTGGAAGATCATCTAGTCCAAACCCCCTTCCACAGGCAGGGATATCTTTCACTAGGTCAGGTTGCTCAAAGCCCTGTCCTGCCAGACCTTGAACACATCCAGTGATGGCACATCTACTTCTCTGAGCTTCATAGCTTCAAGTTAGTTGTTGGGCCATGAGAAGAGGAGCTTGGTGCAAACCAGTTAGGGTTTGTGCTCTTTCTTCTCCTTGTCACACATGTTATACATGCAGAGGGCAAGGCTGCAAGAAAACCACATCAGTTTACCAGTATCTTACCTCCTCTTTGTCCTCAGGCCGCACCAGTTTCTATGAGCAGTATGGAGTCATCCGGGATGTGCTGCAGAACCACCTCACCGAGGCCCTGATGTTCCTGACCATGGAGCTTCCAGCCAATGTGAGCAGGGCTGAAGAGGTTTTGCAGTGCAAGTTGCAGGCCTTCCAGTCCTTGCGAGGCCTGGAGAAAAACAGTGCCGTGTTGGGTCAGTATCAGGCATATGCCAGCCAAGTACAGGAGGAACTGCAGAAGGCACAAGACTACATCAGCACTACACCAACCTTTGCAGGTGAGAGTTTGGTCTGGGCCTTGGAGAGAGGAGTAGTGTAGAGCTTAGGAGAGCAGGAGATGTGAGTCCTTGCATGCTGATACCAGGTCTGTGCCTCTGGACCTCACTGCTGACACAGGGATATCTCCAGACATGGTAACTGGGAGCTGGAACAAGATAATACCATTGTCATGTTAGTGAACTAAGGATCCAGTGAATGGGAAGCTTTGCATAAGAGCTGAGTCCCATTATTCTTGGTAAGATCTCCGCATTATTTTTAGAAATGGCCTGCAAACTCCTTTGCCTTTCCATAATGTTGCTCTCTGCATCTGAGGGGTAAAGCACTGGCAGATCTCTGTGATTAGGAGACTACAAGGCTCTGGTCCTGGCTGTGCTGTGTCTCCTGAATGTTAAAGATTTTGTCTGAATCAAACTCGTTCTCAGAAACTGGTTTCCTGCAAGATGAAAGGAGACTAATCGAGTAGGGTACCTGGGAGGAAGCACAGCAGAGTAGCTGGAAAGCAGTTAGTCCAGTGATGCTGTGAAAGGGCTGAATGTGGACCAAGAGACACAATGGATGCCAAGATTTCTGTGAGCTAAGGAAGGAGAATGGTGGGTAGGTGATAGAGATCCCCTCAAATCTCCTGGCTGTTCAGGTTTAATTTGGCAGCTATCACTGTCATTTCAGGTGTGCTGATTCACAACGACAACCTGCGTTGGGAAGGGGTCCCTTTCCTCCTCACTTCTGGGAAAGCTCTGGATGAACGGGTAGGTTACGTCCGTGTTCTCTTCAAGAACCGGGCCTACTGCACTCAGAGTGAAACTCTGAGGGATGCAGGGCACAGCCAATGTAAAGCCAAGCAGATCATCTTCTACATTGGGCACGGCATACTCAACACCCCTGCAGTGCTTGTGAGCAGGAACCTTTTCAGGCCAGTCATGCCAGAAGGCAGTTGGAGAGAAGCAGTGGGTCAGTCGGACCTGCACATTTTTGGACAACCGTTGTCTGATTACTACGTGTACAGCCCTGTGAAAGAGAGAGATGCGTATTCTGTCCTCATCTCCAACATCTACCATGGCAGGAAGGATTTCTTCATTACCACTGAGAACCTGCTGGCCTCTTGGGGATTCTGGACACCACTGCTGGATAGCATTTCCCACCAGCCCTTACGCCTCTACCCCGGGGGTGTGGAGAACCAGCACCTCTTAGACTTTGAAATGGTGAGTGGGGAGGTGGCATTCACACTGGGAGAGCCAGTGGAACAAAGGCTGATGCCAGATGATTACAGGACAGTCCAGTCCAAATTTCGGCAAAGTCCCCTGGTGTCAGCATGGTCTGAGGACCTGATTTCCCAGCTGGCTTCTGACATCGAGAAGGCAGCAAGCAGGACTGTGGCGCGCTCTGGGCAGTTCCACCTGGCCCTCTCGGGTGGCTCGAGCCCAGTGGTCCTATTCCAGCGGCTGACAAGACACCATTATGCCTTCCCATGGAAGCACACCCACATCTGGCTGGTAGATGAACGCTGTGTTCCTCTCACTGACACTGAGTCCAACTTCTTCAGCTTGCACAACCACCTCCTCCAGAGTGTCAGGGTGCCCTACTTCAACGTCCACCCCATGCCTGTGCACTTGCACCAGCGGCTTTGTGTGGAAGAGGACAGAGGCACGGAGCTCTATGCCAAGGAGATCATGGCCCTGGTGGCCAATGCCAGCTTTGACCTGGTGCTGCTGGGGGTGGGCACTGATGGGCACACTGCCTCGCTCTTCCCCAGGTCTGAAAATGGCTTAGAAGGGGCTCAGACCGTAGTGCTGACTGAAAGCCCTGTTAAACCTCACCAAAGGATGAGCCTTAGCCTACCTCTCATCAACAGGGCCAGGCAGGTGTTTGTCCTGGTTTTGGGGAAGGGTAAGCACGACATCACCACCCTGCTCAGCAGAGTGGGCCACGAGCCAAGGAAATGGCCTATCTCGGGTGTCAGCCCCAGCTCTGGCCAGCTGGTGTGGTATGTGGACTATGAAGCTCTGCTTGGGTGATGCCGTCACAGTGTCTCTCCTCCCTTGTTTGCGTGGACCTTACAGCCTGGATTTTCCTACACAATGTCCATGTTTTTCTGTTGCCAGCAGCAGCTTCATCTCCTCTAATCTTCTGGGAAATCTGTGGCCTGCAGTGCCTCTGACATTTGAGCCCAGAAAGGAGCTCGGCTCAGTGTTCAGAGCCAAGTAAGAGCCAAGAGCCCAGTGCAGCATTTCTGGCTCTGCTAGGGATCTTGACTTTGGACAAATTACCTCACCTTGAAGTGCCTCAGTTGTCCCTGTCAGGCCTTTGTGGTTACTAGCATTTAACTACCTCGCAGGCACTACGGGAGACTTGTGAAATTAAGTACCTGCCAGTTTTATTTTTTTTTAAATTCTCAGGCTAGAAGACAGTAACAACATGTTCATCCTCTGTCCTGCTCAGTCTGGATGTGACAGAGTCACCTCAGTAAAATGATGGTTCTATGCACATGGGTCTATATGTGCAGCCCATCTTGGTGTCATCTGCTGCTGCTGATGGCCGTGCTCTCCTGGAAGCACAGACACGCATTTGCTTTGTGCCATGTGGCCCCTAAATGCTGCCAGTGATTTGTGAGCTCACTGCAGTCCTGAGTCTTTGCAAATTGCCCAGCAGCAGACGCTGAGTTTATAAGCAGTAATTTGCTGCTTTCATTAAGTGGATAGCTGATACCATGGGGGATGGAGAAGGAAGACACATTGCTGTTTGTCTGTTAGAATAATGGGGACAGGGTGAGGAGTATGGCAGTTCACAGCGCTGTCATTTGCCTGCAGTGCAGTAATTATGGAGGGAATTATGGAGGGAAAAGTTTGGTGTTCAGAGGAGGTTTTTTTGGGTTTAGCTAGCAAGGAAATGTTTTCTTTAACCATCTTTGTCTCATTCTCTGAAATGAACTTTTCTCTGTCCTCAAATTGAAGCTTGCAGTGTCATTCAGTGGCTTATAAAATTTCTACGGGAGGCAGCTTTATAAACTATCAGCATATTGGTCATTACAGCACGCATTAAGGTAGTTACAGTGTTTGCAGGTGGTGGTGGTGGGGTTTCAACTCAAGGACACTCACTTATAAGGGGAGGGAATTTTCTCTGTACGTACCTCTTGGGCACATAGAACTGGAAAATTGCATCTCTGTGTTGACAGGACAACGTTACGTGGTTATAGGAATGTATAGTGCTGACAGGAAGGGTTGGAGACATCTAGTCCTACCTACAGACCCCACTCTCCCCTTCTAATTTTCACCTTCCCAGAATGCTGCTGTGCACAATGAGTGTCTCTCTGCTTTCATGATGTTCCCAAATGCTCCATGATCTTCTCTAATGGGTAATTTACCACAGCACACCAGAATGCAGCTTTTGGTAAGGAAATTAAGACAGTACAGGATAGGAGAATCTGGGCTGATAGTCCATGGGGAGGCTAGAGACAAACCCACTCAGCTGGGGTGGCACCAGGATGGGACAGACCCACAGCAGGAAGCAAGAGCATGGATGTGGTACTGGCTGCCAGCAGGGAGGATTCTGCACAGGAGCAGAGGCCACTTTCAAGGTTATTTCTCTTTCCTGTGAGTGCTGGCCCTGTTTCTGCAGAGAAGTAGCTGTGTGTGGGTGATGGGTGGAGATGGTGGGGTCTGAGGTGACCCAGGGACCTGATGCTGATGGAAGATGGCACCCTGACCCTGAGCAGCAGCAGTAGTGTGCTGCTCTCTCAGAAGGACTGGTCTGAGGCTGTGCCAGGCTTGGCCACCCTTCACAGCCCTGAAGCCTCACAAGGGCAAAATAGGATCCTCAGGAGTTGGACCTGGGAGTCTGGTGACCCCTTAGAGACCCAAAGTCTGCAGTATAGAGAAGGCAGGAGACTCCTTTAGGAAGCTGGGTGATAGGCATTGCCTTCAAATCCTTCCCTGCATAGAGACCTGCTGAATCTGAGTGATGAAGATGGAAATCTGGGTACAAATAGGTGCTGCAGTCTGATAGCACACGAAGCAAGGTGGGTAGGTCTGTACAGCCTGTGCTCTCAGGTTCCTGAGCTGGTGCCTTTCAGCATAATGCTGATCTTGATGCAGAAATCAGAATTGTTGTTTGTGCTAATTGCACAGATAAAAGTGCACTGAGCAAGCTCTAGAGAGCTTGTTACTGGTCAGGAGTCCCTATGCAAAGAGAGCCAGGGAGAACATGACCTGGCAGAAGCTGTCTGCAGCAGGAAAAAGCCAAATTCTCAGGGACTGGCTGTGATTTCTGGCAGACAAACTTCCCCACCTTGCAGATGGTCCAGAAAAGCTGCATTTTTCATACTGTGTTTGACTGAGCTGAGCTGTGTCGCACTGATGTGCATCACTTTGCTTTTGTGTGGGAAAGGAGGGGAGTTGTGGTGGTGGTGTTGCTTTCTCAAAAGCTCAAGGGCAGAAGAGACATAAGTGCCTTAACTGGTCTGGTTTGACAACCGGGATGGCTGGTTATCCATCTTTTGTGGGTGTTTGACTAAGTTTGCTCCTGCCTGTTTTGTGGTTACAGGCAGGCTTAACTAGCAGCACAAACAAGGGAGGGTGAAAATAAATCCCAGAGGAAGGGAGTAGCATAGAAAAGCAGGAGGAAGGTGAGCACTGCAGGTTCCTTGCTGCAGGACTTGCTTGTCAAGTGGATACACTGACAACGGAGTCTGGAATCAGAGCATGTGCCTAGGAGTTAACTGGAGTAACTCTCTTGGAATAACTCTCCTTGTAGATGAGTGGTAGCAAACACTGGCTCCACCACAGTGGCTGAAACAGCTGTGCAGAGGAAGATGTTTTTAAGTCTGGTATGTCCATAAATTCAAACCTCATTTTTAATTTTTAAACAAAAATAGCCATGTTAACTTCATTCCAGGGCTTTTCTATTTGGTGTGAGGGAACAAGTTTTCATGAAAAATTGACCTATGTGAGAATAAATACATTGTTGTGAATGCCAGAATTTATTACTGCTTTACAGATGACTGTGGCATTGGTGTTTTATTTCTGCGCACTGTCTTGTTGATACTTGGCTGGCACCTTTTGAAATAAACACTGATTTTAAGAGAGGTTTATTTGCACTTTTAAATAAGCATGTGTTTTTGTTTTTTTTTCCCCAGAGAGCTGCTGTTCTTTCCAGCTGAAAATAGGATTCATTTGCAAAGTCTCTAATGGGTCACCCCAAAATTCATCCTAGACTTTATTAAAATCCAGTAAAACCTTGCATGCATTTTCCTCAGTGAACATAACTGTCTGGGTTGTTTGGTTTTTTGTTTTTGGGGTTTTTTTTTTAGAACCGTATTTTCTTTTTACACAGGCAATTCCTGTTAAACTCTTTAATACTTAGCATTTGCCAAATGGAAAACAAATATTTTTAAATACATAAAATTTGTGACTGGCAAGAGGGAGACTGCAGATGGGAAGAAGAGTTAAACAAGCAAGAATGGTAGAAATCCACTGGGCTGTAGGCCAAGGAAGCAGTGCTATTTTTATTTTGTGAAAGCTATTAATAGGAGGTGAGCACCTTCTTGAGAGCTTGTATTAACCTTTCTTTGCAAAAGCACCTCCATGGAGTAACTTCTTACAGTCTGTTTCTCCCATAAGTGATTATTGATAACTATTTTATTATTTTTTTTAAATGGCAAATGCATTCCTGGAATTCAGTGGTATGATTATTTATATATTTTACAGAAAACTAACACTGGAAGTAATTCATTTTTCACTTCAGCTTTTATAAATGAAGTTGTAAAATCTTATTTTCCCATGAGTGAAGGTTTGTGATTCCTTTCATGTTGTGTAATGAATAGAGAATTATATTTATAAAAAAAATAAATGGTTTTTAACAAAAGTGTCTTTTAATTTCCTGAGAAGATTGGTGGTCATTCTGTTTTTTTTTTCCCTCATCTCTTGGTGAGTGAAGTTTTAAAGTTCTAGTTCTACAAAGAGGACAATTTTGGTGTGAAACCAGCAATCTTAAAGGTTTACTCTGACTCTTTTTTGTGTATCATCCAAACAAGGAACAGCCAAAGTCCTTTTAAGGTGAGAAGATAGAATGACCCAATACTGTGCAGGGTCCTGAATTCCCCAGGCCTTAGGAAAGTCTCCACTGATCCCCATTTAGTCCCTGAGTTGTATTTCCATAGATACTATCACCATAGTACCAAGTTGCTTAATAACATGGACTTTATAGAGCTGCATTTTTAACTAATCTGCTCAAGATTTGTGAGCTGAGATTATGCAGTTGAACTTCAGGAACGAGCTGTGCTGTGACTCTGGTTAGGAAGTGTGTCCCAGCATGGAGGCCTGGCCTCTGATTTAGCTGATACCCAAGTGTTCCTGTCCAGAACCAGCCACCTCCTTCCTGGAGGAAAATCTCACCTGGCACCTCCATTGCATAGAAAGAAAAGGTGTGGTGTGTCCAGAAAGGGGAGGAGGAGCACGGCAATTTAATCCTGTTGCCTCAGGAGAAGGTTTCATTTTCCTGGTGAGAACAGGAGCATTTAAATCAGATGTTTTCTTGCTGCAATTTTGCTGATTCACAGAAGCTAGTTCCCCTCAATGCTGCTGAAAGGACACTGTCATTCACAGACTCTTGTGGGTTTCCAGTGGATTCCCTGGGCTGCTGTAGCAGAGCTTTTCTCCACTACCAAGGATGTGGGTCTTTTCCTCTTCAGTGTCCGAATCCTCTCCAGTGCTCCCTTGGGTGTATGGGTACATTGCTATGACATGTGTGATACTTTCTGATGCTGTTGGTGATGCTGAATTATCGAAGTGACCTAAGATACATCTGAAGATGGCTGTGCAAGTGAGGAGATTTAACAGTCGTGTCATAGGGCTGGGACAGTATTTTCCCAACCAGGTCAGAAATGTTTCAATTCTAGTTTAGAGAGAGGGTTTTGTTCTATTTTGTAGACCGTTGCACATCACTGAAGATACTCCAGGCAGTTACAGGATTAGTGAATCCTCCCTAAACACAGAGAGCAGAGGCAGTGGTGGTAAAAGCAGAAAAATTTCAGTGTCTTAACACTTTTCAAAACAAATTTTTTGGTGCTGTGCTTGACTTCTCCCTTGGCTGCAGCTCAGGGAATCCTTAGCAGGGTTTGTGCTTCTGGATTCTTTGCCTGCTTTAGCAGGGGTTTGGGTTATTGCCTCCTTTCCCCCAAACAGATAACTAAAAATGTGTCTGTTGCCTAAAAAGGGGCAAGAATGGAGATGGAGGGGAGAGAATGAAAGCCAGCACATTGCAGGAGCCAGAGTGATCCTGAACCAAGCTGCCTTGTGAGATGTCTGTGGGTAATGTGAATCGATCCAGTTCATTCCAGCTGCTCCCCCTGCAGAGAGCTGGCACCATGTCCTGTAGCAATGCAGCACCAGGTTCTCCTGCAAGCACCACTGCAGACTGTGCCAGGCCTGTGCCCTCAAGCTGCTCCCTGCGGCGGGACAGCCTGGCTCTCCTCTGACAGATTGCTCTACGGAGAGGAATTTCCCGCAGAAACTATGTCCCGGTGGCGCTCTGACCAGACATGGCCTCATTTTTTCCTTAAACAGGGCTCCCTTTTTGTAGGCATCTCCTTATCCACAAAATAATCTGGGTCTTGTGTGAATGATGTTTGGCTCTGAGCAGTGTTGCTGTTGCTGAAATGAGACCTACGCACAGACAAAAACTGTGAAGCAGGTTCTTTTCTGTAGATCCCAGCCTATTTCTGATAGGATTCAGGCATTTTTTTAATGCTTTGCTTTTCTTACATGGACATATTTAATGGGCTGGCACAGTACTCTGTGTGTTTGAAGATTTGGGGAGGCTTCCCCTGTGGCTCGCAGAGAGGAAGATTGTGAGATGGAGGTGAGATGGGAGCTCAAATATATGTCTCTGGCTGAGCCTTGGGGGCTGGAGCTGCAGCCAGTACCAAGTTGAGCTTTTTTCCACACGTGAAGAAGGGAAACCTGGGGTCAGATGCTGGGGAAGAGGGTGGCCTGTGTTCAGGGAGAGGGAGGAAATAGGAGGAAGAGACCAAGTACTCTGTCAGAGGTGAGCATATCCCAGCTGGGAATGTGCTTGTGGGATAGACCTGAATGATGTTAAACAGCTTAATTTGGGAAAAGCAGAAAGTTCTCAGCAAAAGGGAGGGCAAAAACATGAGGGACTAGAATTCACCTGACTGCATGGATCCTGCATCATCCCACAGCTTTCCAAGGAGCTGGTTTGGTAGTGATCCAGCATCATGGCTGTGTGCCCCATGGTTGGGTTGCTTAGGGGTGGGAGGAGTTGGGGCTCCTTCCCCATGGGAATCGCTGGGCTGTGGTTAGCAGGGGGGAGCTGAGGGACTGCAACTGACTCAGTGTGCGTGAGTCACGTTGCTCGCCTGAGTTCCCCTTTCCTCTTGCTCTACAGCAATAGTAAATTAGCTGCCTCATGGGGATATGAAATGTTTGGAAGAGGCCAGAGGAAGGCTGCTGAAGGAATGGAGAGCTCTATCCTAAAGTGTCCCTGTTGTGTGTATCGAGTCATGTTCATCAAACAATATCAGCCAAAGTACTTGCTGGGAACAGCAGCCGTCAAAATGTTTCCAGCACAAAGCCAGGGCCTGTTCTTACTGCTGTTCTCTGCTGCGAGCAGATGCTGGTGGCATCTCCTTTCCCAACCGCAGTATTTTGACGTGACCAAACTGTCTGACAAACACACCACCCACACGCTGCAGTGTTTTGACTTGCAGAGGGACATTGCTGTAGATGATTTTCCTGAGCTGCTCTCTGGAAGTACTCAGGAGTTTGTAAGTAGAAGGTGCTTTGGAGGCAAGCGTGCCAGCAGCAGAGGGTGCTGCTTCCTCATGCTGGAGGGAACCACTTTTCCCAGCCCTGTCCTACAAAGGCGGCTTTTCCTAGAGGCACAGACTAACCCAGCTGACACCAAGGCTTTTGCTGCTGTTCCTTGAGCCACACACAGCACAGGGATGAGCACTGATCTCCTGTAGCACAGTGAGATCTCTGGACAGCCTGTTCTCCCGGGAGCTACTCCACAGCTGCTATTCCTGTATGATCCTGGTTGCTACCATTTTCCATTCACAGCCCTCCATCAAAAAGGCAAGGAACTAATTCTTCTGCTTCCCCCTGACAATGGCTTCTCATGCACAGACTGTGACTGTGTGCTTAGCCCCCTACGTACAGGCTTGTGATGTAGGGTGCAATAAGCAAAAGGAGTGTCATCATGTGTCCTTTTACTGCAGACAGTTGTGTCAGCCAGTAACGTTACTGTGGTTTTAAGGGGATGCTCCTGGCATGTGCTCTCATTAAGAGGTGGTCATGTCTGTAGTACATGTACCTCAGAGGTAACTGGGCAACCAGCTGGTGTTGTAAGGGTTGCTGGAAGTTTGTAGAGTATCTTCTGCATCCAAGTGCCCCAGGGTGACATATATATCATTCTTTAAGGCAGGCCACTTCACACCCAGCACCCTATGCTGAAGCAGAAAGGCAAAGGAGCAGTGACAAGAGACATCACAGCAAGCCCCTGCTTTCCAGTTGAATGTAAAGCAAAATACCTGGATTCCACTTTCTTTCTGATAAGAGAGTTTCATTTCATTCACCAGCCTCATTTACTTGTGTTGCAGCACACAGTGTTGTGCTGACTGTGCCAAGATCTGAATCCACAAGGGACTAACTAAAAGGAAGATGACTATATTTTTTCCCTGCAAAGTGCCCCTTGGGGATGCCTTTTGTTTTTCACCCCCTCCATCCCACTCTTTTACTCCCTTTTCCATCACATTGAGCCATCTTCCAGCTGAGGAGGGCTTGTTGATTGTCCTCTAAGCAGGCTTGGCAGGATTTCTACCTCATGAGGCTGCTGTTTTAACAGTCTAGAGAGACTGGCGCTCTGTTCTGCGGCACACTGAGTTACTTTGGCTTTGTTGCTGTACATTACAGACGCTCATTGTTCACTATCTGTTGCATTGTCTCCCTTAATTCCCACAGGCAGAGCCTGCCTGCTGCACGTACATGTTTCCGGGCAAAGTGTTTATTCTTTCTCTCTCCCCATCTCCCCAGGGCATAGAAAGCTGCACGTTTGCTGCCTGCCTGTCATTATACACCCTCCCACCACAAATGCAAAGCAATAGGATCCCCTTTTTTCATACAGTCTACCAGCCCACTGCTACAAGGTCAGCATCAGTCAGGCACAAAGGACGTCTCCAAAGTCTGCATCAGTCTGAGTTGGTCTCTTAAGGATTTGTATGCTTAACTTCAGACATTGAAAAGGTACCCATTTTTCAGAAGGTGGGTGCTCATCCACTTCCCAACCCCATAGTTAATCTACAAGACTAAAAACTGAGCAGAAAATGAGGCATGCCAAGTCATTCCCCATCCCACTCCCCTTTTAATAATCTTAGCATAAATTCACAAGGATGAGAGCTGGAAAAGTCTCTTCTAATCCAGGCTCCATCCCCAGTTAGTTTTCCAAAGAGGCTTAGAGGGATTCCATTGCAGGCCATAAACACTGGCATTTGTCAGCCACCCTCCTCTGCCGCTGTTTGCACTGTTGTTTGAGATGTAGATGGTGTTCAAAGCAAGTGATTGAAGATTAGCGATTCCTGCTTCTTAAGGAAGCAAGAAAGTCAAATATTAAGGAAATAAAAGGAGACAAGATTCTGTAGGAGCTGTGATCTCATCTGGCGAGAAGCCACCACAAAGCTGAAAAGTTCTGCTTCAGCACTTGTCACGTCTGGTTTCCTCCAAGTTCCCTGCTGCTCTCATACCTCCTCCACCCCATTTCTCCTCTCACGGTAAAGAACAGGGATCTCTGTTAGAGCAGGAAACCCTTGCACACCTGGAACTAGTGCACAAGAAAATGTAAGACTGTGAGTAGCCCTCAGACAAAGCAGCTCACATCTGGCAATGGCAATGTGCTGCAAGGTGCTTGGGGAGAGATGATGGGTCATAGTGCTGACCAGTGCTGCGAAGGTGACACAACAGTGGTGGAGGTAGCAGAGCAGCTGAATTCTCAGGCAGACTGAAGCCTGCTGAGTTTCCTGTGCAGCTCTCAGACATCATTCACAACTTTCTTAGAGTCGGTGATGACATGTCTCTGCTGCTGCAGAAGGTGCTCATGCTGCGCTGACCATTTAATGCACTCTGGGGAGCTGTGGCTAAGCAGGCCAAGGACAACGTGCTTTTCTGTATCCACAAACAAGATCTTGGGCTTCCCTCAAGACCCTGGCCTTGGCCATTGCTCTTTAGCTTCCCTGTGTCACAGCAAGTGGGCAGGAAAAAGTCTCAGGGTAAGAAGAAAGTTCCCCGTCCACATCTCTAGGCATCAAGAGCTACTGTCAGCCAACTAATTAACAGCCACCTCACCTCTGCCTTTCTAGATTATGAACCCATGGAAGCCTTTGCTGCAATCCCACCAGTCTGATTCCCACATTACAGGAGTTTCCCACCTCGGCAGTAATGAAACAAGGCATTTCAAGAAGGGGCACTTTAGTAGTAGGTTGATTTACTGTAAAGGAGGATCTGGTGTGCTGCGCTCCGATTCAAAACAGTTTTGGAGTTTCCCAAGACAACAGTTCAGTTTGTCTTGCTCTCCAGCTAATGTATGCCTGGCACATTCCTCTAACATCTTGGCGTTGGTAGAAGAGACAGGAGTGGATCTTCTGAACAGGGGAGATCAACTGGGAGAACTCTCCACAAAGAGGGATTCACACCACAAGTTGCAAATGTCCTGACAGAAAACACTGGAGCCAGTCTGCAGTGTCAGAATCCTTCCACAGCTCCCTCAGCTCCCTCAGAGCAGCATTTACAGGGTCTCTGGGTGAGTTTAGGCCCCCAGGGCTTGGCCAACTGTCCAAGAACTGAACAGCAATCTGCAGGAAAAGCTTAAAGGGGAAGATTTTCACAACACGCTTGGGGGACTATTGCTGAAGAATTTCTGCTGAAATTAGTGGGGAAAATTGACTGAAAAGGGAGCAGAACCTGGTCAAAGCAAAGTAGTTTTGAAAAAGCTACCCAAATAACTATCTATTTAACATAAAACTTCTGTTTCTATCTTGCAGGGTGTGAAAGAACATGTTTGTGCTGTATCTACAAACTCCCTGGTGTTTCTGGTCAGCTAGAGTAATAAATTTAATCTAATATGCATGTGTTTTTTTCTAATGAACCACAATGTCTGGCAGAGAGCAACTATCCCCCAAGGACTTCAAAATATGCTTAACAAATTAGTGCCTCAGTTCTGCAGAGATATGAATGCACATATGAACTTCACGTGCACGCATTGTCCCATGGAGGGCAACACAAATTCTTTCCCTGTATTGGCTGAAGTCCTCTTTGGGGATTTTTTTGACTGCATGGGCTGTAAGGGGTGAGGAGCAGGGGGGTGTTCAG
>NW_010324211.1:20369-21219 GCF_000700745.2 Antrostomus carolinensis
CAGGACACCTACCTCACCTTGGCCTTCGCATACAATCATTTCTTCTGGATTTTTCTGACAGTTCAGTGGGTTCAGCACTGGACCCTGCCCCATTATATGTCACTGCATGTCCTGCTGTGACCACCTCACTGAAGGAATGACCTGGCAATGGGGAGCTTATGGCCCCTGGGGACCGTGCAATTTCATTTCCTCCCACGTGCAGCTGCAGGATTATTTTATACCAGTAAGCACTGGTATAACTCAGTTGTACATCAATGCACGGCCCATGAAACGTGACAAAAAGCCTGTTCAGTTCTCAGCAGAGTATTCCTCCTTCTGCCAGAGTATTCCTCCTTCTCCCCAGAGAGCTGGCACATGTATACTCCCAGGAATTACCTTCCTCACTACTCACCTCCCCACTCCCTAAAAGGGCCACAGACAGGAGAAAAATGGCTGAGTGTCCTCTCTAATTAAAAGGTAGGTAGGGAGAATGCACTTGCACATTTATGGTTGAACCTTGTTTGAATTAAGGCCCTGTGATGGAAATGAAGTTCAGCCAAGATGAAAGCAAAGTCCTCTGGAAGTAGAGACATAAAAATGAGGATACACAAATTAACCCTCCTCTTTTTTTCAAATGTGCCCCAGGACCATCAGTGATGAGAACTGGTCAAGGCCCAATGTCAATATCCAACCCCCAAAAACACTAACTTAGGCAGCATGCAGGGACATTCGTTCCACACTGACTCAGATGGCAGGCTGCCACCTCCTGAATCACCACACCGCTTCCTGCAGCTCTGAGGTGGTCCTTGGAGGGATCCCGTGCAATATGGCTTGCTTAATTTATGACAATCCACTGGTTTATAGCTCCAAG
>NW_010324211.1:21233-21617 GCF_000700745.2 Antrostomus carolinensis
CTCTTTCTCTGGGAATACTGAAAAATGAATCATCTCAAAGAGACATTACTGGCTCAAACCTGTCCAAAAAGTTGGGGTTTTTTGAAAAACAAAGATTGTAATGAACAGAATTGTATTTCCCTGATTTATTTTGCTAAACAAATCCATTTTAAAAAAAGCAAACACAATTCCCTGGAGTGTCTGCAAGGCAAACATTGCGACAGTGTGTCAGTGGATAAGGACACTGAGGATGCAATTCATTAAAAAGTGACGAGACTGTCCATAAAGACACCAACAGCGATCAGCCCGGAGCTCCCCGCTATGTTCAGCCATCCCTGGAGCAAGCAGGGCCGTCAGGCACCGACCGAGCCCGGCTTCACCCAGCAATGCCGCCGGCTGCTCAGC
>NW_010324212.1:0-6109 GCF_000700745.2 Antrostomus carolinensis
GAGATCGTGCCTCAGCCCCCCCCGCAGTCAGCGCGTCTGATCGGGGGGGAAACACCTGAGAGCTGCGATGGGGAGACGGGGGAGATAGAGGGAAAGAAGGGGGGGATGGAGAGAAAAGGGGGAAATAGGGAGAAAGAAGGAGAAAAATAGAGGGAAATAAGGGGTGGGGGGGAGATAGAGAGAGAAGGGGGAAATAGGGAGAAAGAAAAATAGAAAGAATGGGGAAAATAGAGAGAAAAGAAGAGGGAAATAGAAAGAAGGGGAAGAATAAGAGAAAGAAGGGGGAATAGAGGGAAAGAAGGGGAGAAATAGAGGGAAAGGGGAAAAATAGAGAGAAAGAAGGGGAAATAGAGAAGGGAAAATAGAGGGAAAGAAGAGGGAATAGAGAGAGAAGGGGAAAGAGAAAGAATGGGAAAAACAGAGAAATGAGGGGGAAACAGAGATAAAGAAGGGAAAGATAGAAAGAAAGAAGAGGTAAATGGAGATAAGGGGAAAACGGAGACATAAAGAATGGGGGAAACAGAGAGGAAAAAAGGGGAAAACAGAGAGAAAGAATGGAAAAATAGAGGGAAAGAAGCGGGAAAATAGAGGGGGGAAGCGGGAGAAGCGAGCGCTGCGGCTTCGCGGGGTGAAATTCTGAGGTTGAGGAGCGTGCCCAGCCCTCCGCAGCCCTCCGAGCCTTCCCGGGGCTCAGCCCGCACCGCAATCGCTCTTTCCAGCCGAACGTGAATTCTCATTCCCCGTCCGGCAGCTTCTCCCCCGACCTCACCCCGCCCCGCGGCCCCTGCGCGCCGCGCAAACTGCGCGCAACGCCGCGCTCCGCAGGGGAATAACCTCAGCCTCTACGGAGTTTAAAAGTCATGAAATTGTGTTAAAGGGACCTAAAGAAAAGCGGTTTGTCGCGCTCCGGCCACCCCGCTCCTTCGGAGGGTGAGGAGGAGCCGCGGTGCTCCGAGGAGCGCGGAAAAACCCCGCGTTTGTGTAACGAGGGCGGAAAATGGCAACAGATTTCGTTTTCTGAAAGAGTAGGGGTAAAGTGGTGGTAATTATCTAGAATTAATGCTGAAGGGAAAATGGACACGTAATAGGTTCCAAAGATTAAACCAACTGTAACTATCAGGGGAACTTTTAAAGTTGGGGGGGTTTTATTTATTTTTTTTTCCTTTTTCCCCCTTTTTTCTTTCCCCCCTTTTTTCTTTTTTTCTTTTTTATTTATCTTTTTTATTTCTCCCTTTTTTCTTTTTTTCTTTTAAAAATAATAAAGAAATCCTATTCCTATTCCTTTCCTAAGGGTTTCCTATTTCCTACACCTATTTCCTTTCACTAAGGGTTTTTAGATGTAAAAAATTCAAGCTGGTGTTTGCTTCTTCTGAAGCATTCTGATTTGAGAAACAAACCCTTAAAAGGTTTCAACAATTCTCCAGCTCCAACTTTGAAGATCATCCAATATAAAAATAAATTGAAGGGTAATTGGAACGGTTATTAATGTGTGCGGCACTTAATTTAGTTAGGTGCTGGCTTTCCATTTTTGATTACACCATAAGGAAATTATTTTACTAAGAAATGTTAAGATAAAGTATAGGCATTCCCATACATTCTTTATATTTTTTTTCTGCCACGTATTTATTATAGTCTACTCCATCTATTTCAGTTTCTAAGTAATGCATAATCACCAGAGCCATATTTTTATTTATTTATTTTTTCCAGAAAGATGTTTGCAGGGTTAGAACCAGACTGTAAAGATGTAGGTCCTGCTTATCCCTACATGATGTTCAACGTGAGTGACTACTACACATTTAAATGTCTTTTTCCTACCATCTCACATCTAGTTGACCCAAGTAAACCATTTCACATTTGCAAAGGTAGGAAGGGATCTAGCTTTAGCAAAGCTGATAGGTGTTGAGATGTTGTGCCAGCTCTCAGTCCTGCCTTTTGGATAACGTGAATTCTTAAGGTGTGAAGGTTGAGTTGTTAAAGCTCCTGTGTGAGCTGACCAGTTGCCTGGACGCTGGTTTGTGGGACTGGTGCCTGGAGAAAATAAATGCGTTTTTGCGTAGAAAGAGCAATTACACTTGGCAGGGACAGAGGATTAGTTGATTTAACTCTTGCTTGAGAGGTAAAAATGAATCTGTTCCTCTCAGTCCTAACCTCAGGTCTGGTTCTGCTGCTGCTGGGCTCTGTGGGGGATGTTTTCTGCTCCAGGAGGGAAGGATAAACCCCTCCGGTGGGGAACGCACCAGCTGCCAGTTCCAGAGGAAGTTGAGGTTGTCACTCCCACTCCCCAATTATTGTGTCTAACTCGGAAAAGCAAATTTTTCAGCGACAGGACTGAAATCCACCATTCTGCAGGGGTTTATACACAGCTTAACCCCTTCAACTTAATTCCCAGCCTCTTTCTTTAAGGCAGCTGAGCTTCAGCTGGGCATTTCTGGCACACCCAGGTGAAGATGGTGGAGACCCTGGAGCAATGAAGGGGTTTGCTCTTCAGGGACTCAGCTGGTTTAACCCCTGGGGTAGCATTGGTGCTGCTGGCTCCTCAGCCTACCTGGAGGAGGACAAGCTGAGGGCAGAGCCCAGCCCAGTGACTCACCCAGTAACTTTTCCTGACCGACATCCACGTTGTGCAGAGATCAAAGTGAGTGCTTGGGCAGAAATACAGATGGGAAGGGGGTGGAGGAGAACAAGGCTCGGATGGGGATTGAGATCTCAGAAACTTCTTTTTCTGGGATGAGAGTGGTTGTAAGGCCCAACTCAAGTCCAGCACTCATAGAAGTGAGTGTGGTGTCTTTCAGAGCTATAAAAAATGTTTTGCTACCAAAATGCTCAGCTATTTGCTGATGCCAGCACGAGGGCAGCGTGTGCAGGCAGGTGTGGTCATCCCTGGTGTTGGCCACGGTGGATTTACCTGGCTCCTACTTGGTTCCTGATAACTCACACAACACCAGAAGCACAAACTTTGGGCAGAGGCTTATTCCCAAGCCTGGGAAATACCCTGCAAATCCTCCTGTGTTCAAAACCCACCCACCCCCCCCCCTTCCCACTGGTGTCCTGGATGGAGATAAAGGGCAAAACCCCCTACGGTTTGTCACTGTCTTTTACCAGGGTAAATGAAGAGCTACTTCCCTTTCCAGCACCCTTTGATGTGATAATCATTGCTCAGCCCCATGCAGCCACCTTCCTCTCGCAGGGTACCCAGTGTGTCCCAGCAGCATGAGCTGAACCCAAAGTCAGTGGGATTTCAGCTTCCAAGGGCACCTTGGGGTGACACAGCAGCAGGGGTGGGTGACACTGCTTGATGGGAGGGTGAACTGCCTTGGCGTGCCTCAGTTTCCCCATTGTTGGGAGGCAATTGGTGGCTTGCCTTCTTATCCCCTGACTTGTTGACATGAGTTGCTGCCCAGGGTTTGAGTTGCCACCACCGACTGTTGGGACCCTTAAGATGGTGGTGCAAAAGCAGGCCTTGTTTTTCCTAAAATAATGTTCTCACAGTCCCTGTGAGTGGGATTTCCACACCCCTCACCCCCTGCAACTGCTTCCACAGGAGTTTTTTTGGTGATGTGTGGCCTGGTAGAGCTCCTACCCACCCTTGGGTCCCAGCATGGGGGTTAGACTCAGCATTTATTTGCTGTGAGCCCTACCCAGACTACAGCAGAAATGGAAACCATCACCTAAATTACCTTTTCTGTCTGGATTGCTCTTTTTTATTTTTTCTTTTTTTTCTTTTTCTTTTTTTTTGCTTTATCTTAAAATCCCTTTGCCTAGAGCAGAATTAACAACAGGCCTTGTTAATGAAGGGATCAGCAACATCTTCCCTGATGGCATTAAAACCTCCTACCTGGCACATTAGTCCTCCCGCTAACCTCCTTCTCCTCTGACAAAATGTTTTCTTTATTGGAACTTGTTAGCGGTTTGTTACTTGCGCTGCTGCTCTTTGGCAGCAATTAGAGAGATGCTGAGGAGGCAGAGCCCAAGCTTGGACCCACATTTAGCTTTCTGCTGAGTTTGAGGAGTTGCCTGGCTACTGAATCGGAGCCAGGACTTGCATTTCGATAGGATGATGCTGAAAAGCAGAGAGTTTTCGTTGTGGGATTTTTGCCAAGGTGCAACCAACACTTCTTCCAAATGGGTGTCCCCACCAGCACTGGAATGGGATATGAGCCAAACTGGAAGGGTAAGGGGTCTGCTCCATCTAGCATGTGTCCTTCAGCCTCTGTTGAACCTGGCAGCCATGGCCTGAGAGGTGACTGGCCTCTCCTTTGGTGCCACCATGCTCATCTGATGGAGGACCTAAGGGATCTCCTCTCCCCAGCTGGCCAGTACCAAGCCACTGGCTCAGGCAGCTGCTGGTGGTGGTGGTCTTTAGCTGAGCTTTGGGATTGTGGACAGGGAGTGACCAAAAATGCAGAGAACCTCCTTTTTTTTTGTCATTGCTACGTATCTCCTACTTGATACCTGCTGGGGACAGAGTTATGGGGCTTTACCAAATCATTCTGCTGAGCTGAGCTGTGCAGCTGAGGTAGGCATCCATCGGTACAGGAGCCACCAGACACTGAGCCTACTGAGATGGAGGGTCTTCAGCAAAAAGCATGTTGTTTATACCACGAAATATCAGATAGCGATGCCTCCTTTTGCCCAGCTGTGTCCTGGGCTGCATCAGAAGAGGGTTTGTCCCCCTCCACTCTGCCCTTGAGAGGCCCTGTCTGGAGCATTGCATCCAGGCCTGGAGTCCCCAGCACAAGAAAGATGTGGAGCTGCTGGAGCAGGTCCAGAGGAGAGCCAGGAAGATGATCAGAGAGCTGGAGCCCCACTCTGCTGAAGAAAGGCTGGGGGAGCTGGGCTTGTTGAGCTTGGAGAAGGCTCCAGGGAAACCTCGTTGCAGCCTTCCAATACTTGAAGGAAGCTTTTAAACATCAGGGAGAGTGACTTTTTACATGGGCAGGTCAAAGGGAAATGGTTTGAAACTGGAAGAGGGGAGATTTAGGTGAGATATTAGGATGAAATTTTTCACCCAGAGGGTGGTGAGACAGTGTTCCAGGTGGGCCAGAGAAGCTGTGGCTGCTCCTCCCTGGAAGTGTTGAAGGCCAGGTTGGATGAGGCTTTGAGCAACCTGGTCTAGTGGAAGGTGTCCCTGCTGCTGGCAGAGGGGTTGGAACTGGATGATCTTTAAGGTTCCTTCCAACCCAAACCATTATTTGATTCTATGGTTCTATGATTTTGGAGCAGAGGAAGGTCCCTCCAGACCCATGGAGGTGGCAGCTTGAGGCTCTGCAACATACTCTTTGCAGAGTCATTGTCTGAACAAGGTCGTGGTGGGAACAACTGAAATGGAGATCTTTGTCCTGGGAAGGAAGAAGGAGCCCTTTGAACCTCCCCGTTCCCAAGGCCGGCAGGGACAACCATGCTGTGTCTCCCCTCCCAACTTCCTTCCCCTGTCCCGGCCACCAGGCCTGAGGGCTGGGCTGGAAGGACATCTTATCTTGTTTGTATAATGTGAGTGCTGGAGGGTTGGCTCTTTTCCTTGGCAAAAGGTTCTCACGCCGGGGGGCACACCTCTGTGAGGAGCAGAGTGGTTACAGCTCAGGCTGGTCTCTTTTTGGGGGAGGAAAAAGAGAAAATTGGCACAGAATACAACAGGGAGTTGCAACTCTCGGGCTCTTGGCTCTAACCGGGAAGCACAGCTTGTGTGCCGGGACGGCTCGGCAGCACCCTGCAGCTGGGGGTTCTTGCCTTCCCTTGGGAGAGGCACCCCAGGTTTTTCCTGGCACAAGGGCTGGGAGACTCTTGCAGTCAAGAAGCTGAGGACCAAGAGAGTAAAAAAAGCCCTTTTTTAAAAAAAATTAAATTAATAAAATATTATTTTTAGACAGCATTTCTCAACATCCAAGCAAGGAGACAACTAGTCAGCCAAGGGACCTTCTGTATCAGAGCACAGCAAGGTCCTTGCCCCCCGTCACCGGCCAAGCGATGCACCCCTCACCTCTGACCAAAGAGGACTAGACACAACCCCATCAGCGCTAACGAACGTCTCCCTCAGAAAAGCCCAGGCCAGGCAGGCGAGACGGAGGAATGTGCCGTAAAACCACCTCCTTGGCGGTGCGGGCTGCAGCCT
>NW_010324213.1:0-482 GCF_000700745.2 Antrostomus carolinensis
AAAACCAACCAGAAAACCACCCAGCTGAAATGGAGGTGAAATTGTTTTCCAGCCTAGGTTCTGATCTCACTAGGTCACCAGTATCAGCCAGGCCTAATTAACTTAAATAGGAGACCACTTAAGAAAACAATCTGTGTTTTCTCTCAGGACAGGAGCCCCTGTGCGTGTTCAGCCTCTTCAAACGGGCTCTCGGTGGCTGGTTTCAAACTTATTACCTCAACTTACCTTTGCTGTTACCAGACCTTTTCTGCCACTGACTTTTTTCCTTCAGAGCAGAGTCCAGCGCACAGCCATGAAACCATAAATCACAACAACCTGTGCACTAGGTACGTCTTTGTATCCAGCCACCTTCTGACCAGTCCCTGGCTCATCTCACCATCTGCCTCTGAAAGCTGCCCACAGTGTGCGGAGCGAGAAGAAAACCTCTGAGCACCCACATTGGCACCAGCTTTTGCTGAAGGAGAGGGGCTGAGCACCGCTGT
>NW_010324213.1:525-12451 GCF_000700745.2 Antrostomus carolinensis
CCCAGGCACACAGCACTGGAAGCTCTGTGTTAAATTACCTCTTGCCCAGACTTTTATTGTGATTAGTTTAGCAGCCCACTGGTTTCATAGGTATTTGTAGTCTGATGAGCTTCAGTAAAAGAACTTTTTAAATCAATGAGGTGGGTTTTTTTTAATCTGATGTCAACCTAGTAATTCCCAACTATAAAAAACCCCACTTTCTCCACAAGCTGTGGGTGCTTTTTCTTGACACATTTCTTTAAATTGATATTTTTATTCTTTTTTCTTCGTTTTACACACAAGCAGGCACAGTTGTGTGGTGTTCTGTGTGTACAACTGGAAGTGAAGGTTTAAAAAAGAAATAAATTGCAGCCTGTTAGGTATAGAGTAGGTTGTACCTACACCTAATTCAGATTGTTAATTAGGGTAACGAGTGTGATGGACTTATGGTGTCCCTCCACAGACCCACCTCCCCAATAAAATGTAGCTCCTTGCAAAAAGGTTTAGAAACCCCTCCCCCCAAAAAAAACTCAGGACTTGTTTAGTTTCCATGGGAAAGGATACTGCTGACTCAAGATTAGGCAATAGACAGTAATGTTGATTACATCAGTGGAAAGAAAACCTTCCTCTCTGTAGTTCACAGTGCACGTTTCACCTGTAAGAGCACCAGGCTGTTAAATGGAGGCGGGATTTTCAGCCACCCAGCACTACAGGAATCATCATCAAAAGCTCTGTTCCAGTTACTTATGTTTGGGAGCTCTGTTCCTGAGCCCTCTGCTCCCAAAGGTCTGGAGATGCAGCTGGGGAAGCTGTGTTCCTCCACATAAGGAGTTTTAGAAGAGTTCTGACCCCTAGTTCTGGCATCTGTTCTTCCTGCAATGGAAACATAAGTGATTGACCCAGGTTAGTGAGGAACCCTTAACCTAATCACTGTTTTTATTTAATAAATGAGCTTTAGCTTTTTAAAAAAAAAAACCCTGTTAAGTCAGTAGTGATTCTGTGTTTCCATGGCAATGGGAGTGGCAGCTGCAGCCCAAAGAAATATTAAAAGCATTTTCTTTCCAGATTCTAAAACAGGGCTGGGAGCTGGCGTGGATCTTGCATAGAGAATAAGTTTGAATAGGCTAAAGCTTATTCAAAGCCTTGGAAAGAGGATGGAAAATCCATTGTGCTTGACTATTAAAAAAAAAAAATCAAAACCTCAAGTTATCCTTAACTGCTAATTTTGCTCAGAGAGGTTTATCTTAAAATAATGTCTCTTTAGAACATCAAAACATAATTGGAAAACCTCCAGACCCTTCAAGAAGGGAAACTTCCCAGCTGTTGCTGTTTTTGTGGTGAACCAGCACATCCAGACCACGTGGCTCTTGTGGCAGAGGTTTCCTCAGAGATCTGCTTCCTTCAGTGTGACATGTTTTAAAGTGCAGTGCTGAATTTCCAGATCACATTTAACTCAGAGGAAAGTAACCCAAGCTGTGTAGGCTTAAACCTGAAGCGTGCTGGAGTTGTTTTGAGCAGCTATGTAAGAAGCTGTGTGGTGTGTTAGTTGAAATGCCAAGCCCCGAAATGGCCTTTTTCATCAGTGTTTTTTGTTTGTTTCACAGGCTGGAGGGAAAGGGGACAAACAACAGGAAAACTTGAAATGATACATTTAACACATTTTAAGGATTTAACCAGATATGCACATTTCTGGGCACGTTCAGGTAGCGCATTTTTTAGATGTTAAGGCAACTGCCTGTAATTTATAGCTACTGAAGAGCAGAGCCGTGTAATTTCACTGCCTGCTGGGTGGAAAATGTAAAATACCTGTAGAGGGACAAGTGCTTCAGACACTTAAAATCAGATAGTGCCATTGTGCTGATGTAAATCAGAGCTGTTTCCCAAGCGTAAAAGCTCTGCAGAACTGCAGTTCAGTAAATCTGTAATTTTAAGCTTGCCAAATGAGTCACAGAAGAACAAAAGATCAGGTTTGTTATAAACAAGCGTAATGAAGCAATCCCCAGTGTGAGAAAACAGCACTGACAGCTGAAGCTTTGAGCTTTCTGTGCTTGGGAGAGGACAAAAGTCTTTCCTGTTCTCTGTGGTTTTTAACTCTTGTTTAATAGTTTATTTAAACTGACTGTGTAGAATTGTCACTGGTTTTTCTTCTAACAGGCTGAGACAGGAGAGTGGAGTCGCTCCCTGTTTTCACTAGTTGTTTCATGTCTGCCTCTCCTCGAACGAGTCAGAGGTTTACACTGACCTCAGTAACGCCTTGTTTCTTCTGAGCAGCCATATCTCCTAGGTTCTCCTGAAGAGTAACCTGTGTGACCTGTCTACCCACAAAAGAATTCTTAGTCATGGGGGTCTGCATCTTAAATCCAAGAATCATATGTGCTCTGTACAATTCCAGTCCCTGAGCTGACATCCTGTGTAGTGAGTGGTAACGTGTCACGTTCAGAGGCCGATGTTCCAATTGCTCTGCTCCTGGGAGGGGGTGCAGGGAGAATGCATCCCTGTGACATCTCCATGTTTAGTTGCCCAGTTTTCTTTCAGTCGTAGAAATAATTATTAATGTCTCTTTGTTCTTATTCACTGGGCTTCCTTACCCTCTCTGTTCCCCCTGCTGAGACTGGAATAGTTTTAAGCTTTCTAAAATATGAATGTCTTGCTCAGAATTTGGCAAAGCTTAATACAGGATTAATTATAAGTAGCCCTTGCTAAAGGGCTAAATGAACTTTTTTCACAAAGGGATTACACTTCGGTGCTAATTTTCCTTCCACAAGTGGATGTGAATTAAACTGAAGGATCTTGTTGTAGTCAATGTGCAACATTAGCTTGCACGATCACCTGTGCTAGGTATTAGGTAATATGTAAATTAAGGGAAAAGGAAGATGAGCTTTCAGTGTTCTTCTAGGAAAGCTGCAGGGATGTTTCCAAGCCTCAACTTGTTTACCATGTTGGATGAGGAATGTGAGGATGCTTGCTTAAATTCTTGGACCCATGGTTGTTCATTCTTCCCTTTTTCTTTGTCTGCTTCACTTCCTTTAAGTCCGTTCTCATTCTTTTATGTCTTCTTGCATTTAATTCACTATATTCAATGACCAGAACATTTGCTCTAGTTTAAATGTTTGGTGAGAATGCAGCTACAGAGAAACCAGGCATCTGCTTCTCTGATGCAAGCTGGCTTACGCTGCATCTATTCAGAGTGGCTACCATTTCATGCTCGCCTTTTTCCCTTACTGTTTTTACAGATGACATCTAAAGTCACTGAAACTGTAAAGCTAGAGAATGTTACTGCTTGCTTCTCCTCCCCCTGCTCCTGCCTTAGTTTTACTTTGTGAGTTTGAAAACATTTATAAAATACTTTTTTTTTTTTTTTAAAGTCACTTTAACTGTTTGAAAAGCTTAAAAAGTGTTTAAAGGACAGCAGTTAAGAGGTGGATCTGGGAAAGTTTCATACCTGGAATTATCTTGGATGTTCTTTTAACCGAATAAATTGCAAATAGATAACTTGCAAATGGATGGCTTGAAGGTTTGCTGGCAAAGTTGCATTTAAACACACTTCAAGGATGTAAGAAATTCCAACCCGTTGTAAAAGTTGCAGTTCATATGTATGCTTTTTGTGTGAAACTCTATTTTATCTTCAGAACAGGCAAGTGAATCACAGGCAGTAGAATATGGCTGGACAAATATCAGAATCTGATCAGATCAAGCAGGTAAGACGCTGTATTTGTGAGTGGTGACTTTGAAGATCGTATATTACTTAGTCATGTAGAGTAAAAGGTGTAAGGTATGGAGAAGGAAAAGAGGTTTAAGTTACCTGAGTTAAGACTAGTTTTGTAGCAAACAAAATTTAAATGTTTGGCCGTTGACAGACACAGTATAGTATCTGATTTCAGTACTAGCACCATTTGGTGCTGAAATCTTCTGACTGATGTAGTGACTTGTCCTTTAAATTTTAGTGTCACCAGATGCCCCATGCAACTGTGTGTAAGAAATTAATGTAGATGGTTTTTTTTAATACTCATTGTCTGTTCAATTTTTATTTGTAGTTCAAGGAGTTTCTTGGAACATACAATAAACTTACAGAAAACTGCTTCTTCGATTGCATAAAGGATTTCACTAGCAGAGAGGTTAAACCAGAAGAGGTAGGTAAAGGTTTCCTGTGCTTTTAATGATCCTTTGTTGGCATTGTTGCGTAGCATTCACATTGCAGAAGAAACTTGAAAGTTTGGATTTTGCCACAAACTAAAAAGCTAGGTAGCAGTAGAGGTGTCTGGTGTGTAGCTTCCAAGTGACAAAGGAAACAAGTTAGTGGAAGGAAGGGAAATAGCTTGTCTGTAGTTTTTCTTCTGCAAGTAAGTCCAAAGGTGATGACAAATGCTTTTGTACACCCCAACAGTCTTTACAACTTTACACTTCTTTACACCCAAACATTCTTTACAACTTTACACTTCTTTACACCCAAACATTCTTTACAACTTTACACTTCTTTACAAAAAGAAACCAACCAACCCAAGCCAAGTGCTGTGGATGTGTTAGACTGTCAGCTACAGACAAGCTATGGGCTAGGACCTCTTGAGGTTTTGCCATTGTCATCTCTTCAGTAAGTACACACAGAGAGAATCTTCCTGATCTCACTGTGAGTATTGGCTGCTTATTGCAATTCTGTGTGTTTCATTCTCTGAGCTATGAGTGGAGGTTCTTGTGCCTCACCTTCTAGTGGGTGGTGTCTTTATGGACGTGGAAGTTGCCCATCTACAGCCATCTACCTTTGTTCTTTGAAGCTAGAATCCTACTGAAATACTTACCTACCCATGTTCCCTGCATTGCAGTGAGTCACAGAAACACTGGCCTCTCAAGCTCTGGCTGTTAAATCCACTTTTCTGCATCGCAGGGAGCTCCATCACAGAGTCATCTGCAAAAAAGATTCAGCTCTCGATGAGATCAGTCGCATGGTTTTTTGTTTATCCTCTCCTGTTGAGAGGCTGTTTCAGAATCTCATAATTTTGTTGGTTAAAAGTCCAATAACCTTTGCTTGACTCTGCTGGCAGGGGAAATAAAACTGAAGTTTTAAACTAACCACTGTTTTTGAGCATTTTCTGCCTCCTTGGAGTTTAACTCCTCAGCACAGGCAAAAAATCATGTCTCCTTTCAGCTTCGTCTGCTGTGCTAAACAAAGCTCTCTTAGCTTCTCAAGACAGGTTCCCTGCTTCCCTGATCTTCTCTGTATCTGCTTTAGTGGACTTTTTATTGACCACAGGAGGTCAGAATTATTCTGGATAAAGTCTTATTACTGTCTTTTAGGAACTCATTTTGAATTGTTTGAACAACCCAAGGAGTGTCAGTTAACAGATCCGACAGAATTGTTAGTGGCACAACCTCTTTACCTCCCTGGGATGGAGTTTGATTTCCAGGAGAGGATTATACTTCTGTTTCCTAAAGTGTTACTAGATTATTTTTTATTTATTTATTTTTAATAACAGTTCATATAATCTTTCATTGAAGACCTGAGATCCAAAACTGAAGAATGCTCATTGGAGGGCAATTAAACTTAAATCCTACATAGATCCAGAAAGGATTCTTAGATTCTGATCAGCTTTTGTTTCTGCTTCTGTGATCCACAAAGGGGCCATGGCTGGTAGTCCAGGAGCCATGCTAGGAAGGAACTTCCTCATGGGAAGTTTTGTCCATAATTATCCATCACAGGGTTTTTTGCAGAGCATCTGGCTCTTGCCCCTCCTGGAAAGAGGACACTGGTCTAGAAGGACCACTGGCCTGATCTGGTATGGAAATGTAAAGTTGTAGTTTCTTATTAAATAATTAAGATTGATACCTCCACAAATTTCCTTTGAGATTCTACACTTGAAAAAAAACATCTTCTGACCTCTTTATCTCCATGGATTTTAGACTTCCCTGGGCACCACATCACAAATATCACACCCTCTGGGAGAAGTCGCTTGGGGTAGTTCCAGAATTTGTTTCCTAGTCCGACTTAACTCCTGCTTAAAACAGGTTTTGCTGTAGCTGATGCCAGGTCAAGGAGAGAGAAGGGTGGGTGGTGTGTCTATCTGCATGGGGTTTTTTTTTGCCTTGTTCATTTTTAGCCTCTCTGCTTTTCACTTCCCTTTTATACTGAGCAGAATCAAAGCAATTTCTGGTTTTCTAGTAATCATGCAAAGTGGTAATCTTTCTATATAAATTTATTGATTTTTACAGTGACAGCAAGGTCTAGAACCATGATACAGAATATCCAGTTGGTAGAACTGTTGCTCAGAAATAGATCTTTCTCTACACTTAAAGAAAGAAAAAACAAACAAACCTCTAAATTTATAAAATAATAAGATGTACGGAATAGGCCCTGGTGTTTCTTTCCCTGTCCAGCTGACTGATAGAACTTCAGAGGGTACTTTGGTTGCTTTCCTGAAGGTTAACCAAACAAGTACAAAGAAGCCTGATAGAGCTAATAAGAACAAGGTCAAAAAAAGGTTAAACTGAGACAGCATACAGTAGACCATATTTAGTTGACAAAAGTAGTATGTGTTTGTAAACAGAATTAGAAAACAGAAGATACTAATTTAATAGATTTAGTGCTTACTGCAAAATAAAATGCTTTATATACTTGAATTTCACAAGAAGAGCCCAAGGATGAAATGGTAATTTCTCCTAGATCTGAGATGTTTTCCATGAAGATTTTCATAGGAGAATGAAGATTAAAAGATGTTTCAGACATCCCTCAAGAACTGAACTTCACATCTGCCACTGCACAGAGAGGCTGTGCACAATTAACCCTCGTCTTGAGGCTTAACACGGAATATGAGATGTAGTCAGCTAATCATTTATCCCTGTATGTGGTTATATTCTGGGTCCTGTTTGGGGAAGTATTTTAATTCCTATTTGAAGCCTTCTGTTTCCCTCTTCCTCTAGATGACTTGCACAGACCACTGCCTACAGAAGTATTTAAAAATGACACAGAGGATCTCCATGAGATTCCAGGAGTACCACATTCAGCAGAATGAAGCTCTGGCAGCTAAAGCAGGACTGCTTGGCCAACCTCGTTAGCCGAGCGCACTCCCTCCGTTCAGACTTCACAAGCAGTGCCAGTGTTCACTGGGCAAGAACACATTTTGGATTTCCTACTGTCAGGATGTATGTCCAGCAATTCAGCAGAGAGTTCTCTAGGTGCTGTTCAGACAGTGGAAACCACGAAGGGTTAAACAAGAAGTTACTCACGGTGGACTGGCAATGGAGTCTGTTCCTGAGCTCCTTTTCACTCTACAGCGGAGTAATATTGAGACAAACTTTTCCAGGGCCCGCAGACCGGTGTGTTTGGGTGGGAGGGTTAAACTTCCTTTCTGCCAGCACTGGTTCAGATGGAAAAAAAGTGTAATATGGGAAATAAAATTTTTTTAATTTAATTCAAGTAAAATAAATGGGAAGTATACAGTTGTATGTATGTTCTTTCCAGAGATAAATTTTTAGGACGCTGCTTGAGAGCAGTGTTTTGTTTTCTGCTGTCTCATTCCTCAGCCACTACAGAGTTCTGTTCATTCATAAATGGTTTGGGTTGGAAGGGACCTTAAAGCTTATCCAGCTCCAACCCCCCTGCCATCAGCAGGGACACCTTCCACTAGACCAGGTTGCTCAAAGCCTCATCCAGCCTGGCCTTCAACACTTCCATGGAGGGGGCATCCACAACTTCCTTGGGCAACCTGTTCCAGTGTCTGACCACCCTCACAGTGAAGAACTTCTTCCTAATATCTCATCTAAACCTCCCCTCTTTCAGCTTAAACCCATTTCCCCTTGTTTTGTCATTAACTGCCCTTGTGAAAAGTCCTTCCCCAGCTTTCTTGTAGCCCCTTCAGGTACTGGGAGGCCGCTGTAAGATCTCCCCAGAGCCTTCTCTTCTCCAGGCTGAACAGCCCCAACTCTCTCAGCCTGTCCTCACAGCAGAGATGCTCCAGCCCTTGGATCATCCTTGTGGCCTCCTCTGGACTTGTTCCAGCTGCTCCATGTCTCTCTTGTGATGGGGGCTCCAGAACTGGACGCAGTATTCCAGGTGGGGCCTTACAAGAGTGGAGTAGAGGAGGAGAATCACCTCCCTTGACCTGCTGGCCACGCTTCTCTTGATGCTTCACTGCTGCTTTAAGTTGCTGATAACGGAATTAGTGACTTTGTTTCAGCAGCTGGGGATTTGTGAATGTTATTTCTCTTAATTTGAGAAGAACTTCCTTTGAGCCACCTTGACAGAGCCTCGTGATCATTCTGACTCTCCTGGAGTGCTGGATGGTGATGATGGCTGATGGAACATCGAGCCAAGGGTGGTTCTAAATGGCAGATGACTGCTGTATCTCATGAGTTCGGGTAGGCAGGGATGCCCTGCCAGCTTATCCCTAGGTTATGTTTGCCTCATACTTCACCAGATCATTTACAAGGGACATGAGTGTGTCAGCAGCACCTGTGCTGAAGGCAACACCTAGGAAACAAAGGACACGAGTGTGTCAGCAGCACCTGTGCTGAAGGCAACACCTAGGCACTCCTTGTTTCCCTGAGGGAACCCCAGAGATCCTCCAAAAACCCAGCTGCTTTGCCTGATGGAAGGATGATGCACTCCGAGCACTGAGCTGCCTGGCAGTTTTCTCCTTTAAATGTGTGAAGACCAACAGAAAGGACAAGGTATGCACAACATTTTATTCTGCTGGATGAGTCCAGAGAGAAGTTTGCAGCTGTTCTGATGGAGTGGATTTGATTTAGAAAAAGTCCTTTGAAAGGATCTTGAGAGCTGAAATCCTGCAGTCAGATTGTCGGTACAGCTAACAGGCACATTTGACTTCAGTTACAACTTACAAAATACTGTGACAAAAGGAACTGAACATCAGGGTTACCTTACTGATTCTGAGATTTCAAGTGATAGAGACTGAAATGAAGCTATTTCACATCAGCTGCCAGGTTCTGTTGTTGGGTAGAAAGGCAGGCTGTGTGGTCTCCAGGCTGTGTGGTCTCCCTGACCGCACTGCAGTACAGCTGCCGCTTGCGCTGGACACTGCTCTGCTTGTTGCCGTTTGAAGCTGCCCCAACTCTCCACAGAAATTTGTTCATGTGCCTTTCAGAGGTGGAAGAAACAAGTATGTTCCTACAGTCTCATTTCCATGTGTTTTGTACCAGCCGTATCACAGCTCCTTCCTACATAGCCCATGCCTGTTACCTTGGAGATGGCCAAGAAGTAACTCGCAAATAGTAAAGGTTAAAAAAGAGCCCAAATAAGGCAGCAAGTCTCCAGACAGGCTGAGAGAGTTGGGGCTGTTCAGCCTGGAAAAGAGAAGGCTCCGGGGAGACCTTCTAGTGGCCTCCCAGTGCCTGAATGGGACCAACAAGAAAGCTGGGGAAGGACTTTTCATAAGGGCAGTTAATGACAGAACAAGGGGAAATGGGTTTAAGCTGAAAGAGGGGAGGTTTAGATTAGATATTAGGAAGAAGTTCTTCACTGTGAGGGTGGTCAGACACTGGAACAGGTTGCCCAAGGAAGTTGTGGATGTCCCCTCCCTGGAAGTGTTCAAGGCCAGGCTGGATGAGGCTTTGAGCAACCTGGTCTAGTGGAAGGTGTCCCTGCTGCTGGCAGGGGGGTTGGAACTGGATGATCTTTAAGGTCCCTTCCAACCCAAACCATTCTATGATTCTATGAATAACAGACCAATAATGTCCAGATTGTTTGCTGCAATTAGGCCGGAAATACTTGGTTGGACTCAATGTTAAAGGTTTTTTCCAACCAAAACGATTCTATGATTCTATGTTATGGATAATTAGAAATCATATATCCATAGTAAAGATTTAAGGTTTTCTTTAAAGCAATCTTTTTGTTAGACATTTGGAAGCAATGCATGATTGAAAGTATCCCATTTTCCAATGTATTTTACAGTGCAAAGAGAACAGTTGCTGAGAAAAGTGACTAAAGAGTTTAAGTGATGAGAGTGGAGGATGTTTGTGTCTTCTGGGCAAAGCTCTACTGGGCTGAAGTGAGGGGGGGTTAAAAAGAACAAAAAATGGGGCTTTCCCTCATGTTTCAGTGTTTGGGGATTTGGAGGTAGGAAGATGTTAAATATTTGTTAAGCCAGATTTACTGTACTAAAGGTTAAGCAAGTGTTTGAGGGGCTTAGTTAATAAATTACTTACTTCCAGGTTCCCCAGTTTCCTTTTACTCCAGTTTTAAAGCTGTTTTAACTCACTGTTACCCAGAGAAAACATCTATTCTTAAACTCTGATGGGATGTCACATCCTCCTGCCCCTCCCCGTGCTTGCTAAAATAGGTGGGATGAAAAGTGTCACTGAAAGTATGAGCATCGTGTTGATAGCTGCTACCCCGATGGGAAGGTGGCCAGACAAAAACTCCCAACTTCCACAGGAGCATCGTGCTTGCAGTGACTGCAGTTTGTTAATTACAACTGTTTCAAAGCTAATTAGAGGTGAAAATAAGTCACAATGCTGCTGCACAAAGATGCAGGTAAGGATGGGAGTCACTGAATCACTCTTTGGGATAACCAGTTTTTTTCCTGGCACTACTTAACTCAAAAAAGATGTTGTGGTCTTTCTAGATCTTTCAGTCCAGGTGACTGACTGAAGAAAGATGATACAAGTATGTTTTAGCTTGGAAATAAAATGCATCCACTTACCTAAAGCATCCAGGTGGTGCAGAAAGCAATGGTGAGAACTTTCTTAAAAGGTTGACTTGCTTTGCTGAGCTTTGACTTCCCTTTGCTTCCTGGGTGTTAGCGTGTCCTGATGGCTGGCTCCAATCGTCTTATTTAGCAAAGAGCACCCCCTAAGATTTTGTTAACAGGATTTCTGGGTTGAGAATGATTCATGACACAGAGTTTCAGTGCCTCTTGCACGTGTAAGCTGGAACACAGGAGGTTCCGCTTCAACTTGAGAAGAAACTTCTTTACAGTGAGGGTGACAGAGCACTGGGACAGGCTGCCCAGGGAGGTTGTGGAGTCTCCTTCTCTGGAGACATTCAAAACCCGCCTGGACGCCTTCCTGTGTGATCTCATTTAGGTTCCTGCTCTGGCAGGGGGGTTGGACTGGATGATCTTTCGAGGTCCCTTCCAATCCCCAACATTCTGTGATTCTGTGTTTTATCAGCTATTCACATGTATTGTCCACACGTTGCAGCTCGTCTTTCCTCTTTGGAGCAAGATCTCCCAGGACCCAATTCTCAAGAATATTTAACTGCAAATGGAAGAATCAGAATTTCTACAGTGCCTGGGTGGATGTCTGCTGTGGTGGCTGGGAGTGTCTGCAAAGGCAGGACAGGCTGCAGCGGAGTGTTCCAGCCTCCGTGACAGCTTAACCTGGAGTGTTCTGCATCCCTCCTCCTGAATCGCTTCGAGTTTGCCTGGTACAGTGAAATGCACAGCCAAAGCCAGAATAAAACTGCAGGGATACGACCTGGTTGGCATCATGGAGACATGGAGGGGTGGCTCCCATGACTGGAGGGTTGGAATGGAAGGATACAGGCTCTTCAGGAGGGACAGGCAGCGGAGATGAGGAGGGGGTGTAGTCCCCTATGTCACGAGCCAGCTGGAGTGTATGGAGCTCCACCTGCAGATGGATGAGGAGCTGACCAAGAGTTTATGGGTCAGGATTAAAGGGAAGGCAGGGAAAGGGGATGTGACAGGTAGGGTCTGCTACGGGCCACCAGACCAGGGAGACCCAGCAGATGAGGCAGATAGCAGCAGCCTCACGTTCACAAGCCCTGGTCCTCATGGGGGACTTCAACCACCCCGACATCTGTTGGAGAGACAACACAGCAGGGCACAAACAATCCAGGCGGTTCCTGGAATGAGTGGAGGACAACTTCCTTCTCCAAGTGGTTGAGGAACTGACAAGGAGAGGTGCCATGCTGGACCTTGTTCTCACCAACAAGGAGGGGCTATAGCAGGGAATGTGAAGTTCTCAGGCAGTCTTGGCT
>NW_010324214.1:0-13836 GCF_000700745.2 Antrostomus carolinensis
CCCAAAACCACCCCAGAAAGGTGGACGGGGTTTTGGTTTTTTGGGTTGTTGATTTGGATTTTGTTGTTGGTTTTTTGTTTTTTTTTTCTAGGCAGATCTTGCACAAAATAAAGTTGGATCGTGTTTCGTGGTAAATCTGCTGGGGGGGGGCGGAGAGAAAGGGTAAAATCGAGAAGCGAGCAAAAAATAATGACACTTGAACAGCAACGGACCTTCTTAGTATTCAACTCCTGTGGATTTATTGTGTTTTGGGTGGTTTTATTTTCCTCCCCTTGGCTGCGTACATCCGCGTAATTTCAAAGCAAAGCCGAAGAGAGGTGGCTTTATTAAAAATCCACGCAGCTAATTAATTGTACGTGGGCAGGGGAAGGGAGAGCCGCTGGCGTGTAACTTGTTCGCTCGGGGTGTGTTTGCTTTTGGAAAAGAGGATATTTTAAAAGGGGATCATGGGGGGAAATACTTGGATTCATGTCGGGGAAGAAGCACAGCTCTGTGTTTCAATCTTGTTGTTTGGTTTGGGGTTTGTTTTTGTTTTTTTTAAATAATAAATAATAAAAAGATCCAGGCGCTGGCAGGCATTTTAACAGGTGGACTTCTCAGCTCTAGGGATTTATTTTGGTTGGGGCTTTATCCCTTCTCTGGCTGATGAGATCTTTTTGCCCTGATGGATTTGGCTTGAAATCTTTTTTCCCTTTTGTATTTCCAAGTATTGGACGGGAATATCTCCATGAAATGCCGTCTGTGTGTGTCCTGCATGCCAAGTTCAAGGCAGGTGACTGCTTGGGTGTAATGTCACACTTGGGAAAAGGGGGAACACACACACCAGTGTCGAGACTTGCTGACTGGAGAGCGATGTCTTCGCGGGCGCTCGGCAAAATCACGTTCAAGGCAAAGAAATTTTAAAGATAGGAATAAACTCACTTGGTAGGAATAGTAAATGATGACTGCTGTGTCGTCGTAGGGGGGTCTGGAGCACTGCACATACTCCCTGTTAGAAACTAGAGCAGCAGTGACCCATCAGACTTGTCTGAAACAAGTATCTTCTTGATATTGAACATGCTTCCAATTTTGAGTCAGAGTTAGTGCAGGACTGGGCTGGAGCCTTGCAGGGGTAAAAGTGAAACATATAGAAAGTAAAACTGAAATTGAAGACTTGGTTTTATTTCTGTCCTAATGGAGCTCTAAAAAGAATATGTGTGCTGTCAAAAATAGATTACTGTTTTGCCAGTTCTCAGTTGGCACTCGTTACAGGTTTAGATGTGCCTCAGTGTGTAAGATAATCTATGTAAACTTGTTTTAGTAGGTAAATTCAGTTATGATGGTACGTTATTAGTAATTGTTATTTTATCTGGGATCTCTTTCTGGACGTGGAAAGTGGAATAGAAAGCTACACTAGAAACACATCCTAGAGAGAAAATTATGTCTTTGTACTTTGAGAATGGAGGAGATAAAAATCACATTTTGCATGTGGGTCTGCACTCACATACTCTTTTTTTTCTATCACACTTGATTAGAAAGATAATTATGTATAAATAGTTGTCTCTTGTAATTGGCCTTTGCCTCTTGCAGGAGTCATTCCGTAATGTCACAGTTTAGTGTTTACTGTTGTGAAATTGATACGGATTTCGCAGCGCCTGGACTGTGACATCTGAGGCAGAAGAAGGAAACCAAAGAGAAAAGGGTATGCCGTGTCGATTTGTTGGTAACACACCACCTGTTAATGATGTGCACCCATACGGAGCTTATTCTGTCCCCAAAAAAACTTCAGAGCATCTTCTCGAGATGATCAATAATGACCAGATTGAGAGGAAATCCATTCCTGCACTAAAACGCAGCCACCTCTGGGGTGAAATGTGGTGACTTTAAGGCAGCAGCTGTAGACCAGAAGAATATTGTGACCAGGTGGATGTACAGAGGGAAGTGCTAGAGAAGAAATCACGTGTAATCTATATATCTGAGGACCATGAGGCTGTAAGTCATCTAATTCCCAGTTTCCATGTACTCACTCCCAGCAGATCTTGGATGCCCTTGAGAGGATGAAAATGCAGAGTGTGGTGGGTTGACCTTGGCTGGTCACCAGGTGCCCACCAAGCTGCTCCATCACTCACCCTCCTCAACAGGACAGCTAATGATCATGGAAGGCAGTTGGTGTAAATCACATAGTTTTAGCCTTATGAAAGGAGCCTTTACTTCCTCAACATTGTATCTCAGACTTCACCTTTACCCATGTCACTCGCTGGGTGTGCTCGGTAGGCAGAGGAACCTTTTATGTAGCACCTTGTCGCTGACCTCTGCAACTCCCTGTTGTGTTTTTTTTTCCCCCCCCTCATTTTCTTTCCAGGCCCTTTTCTTTCTTTTGCATCGCTGTTTTAGGCTCGATTCTAGTTTACTTACTGGGTTGTTCCTCCTCTTGTGCCCTCGAGACAGTCACGCTGTACAAATAAACAGCACATAACAAAAAGAAGTTTGGCTTCCAGGAGACCTTCCCAGTCCTGTAGCTGTTTTGTCAGAGGTTCAGGTGTGCTGCTCATGGGAGGAGGAGCTGCTTGTGCTGCCCTCCCTTTCTTATGTGCCTTTTAAGTAAATCCCCCAAAGTGGTCTTCCAGGAGCTAATCTCTACCTTGCTTTTTGTGAGGCAGGTAAACATAAAAACCAGTTTATGGAGGGAGTAGCTGAGAGCGTTGGGAACTGGGAGGGTGTTAAAGGAGTTAGATGGGGAGGTGGCTGTTTCAAGACACTGAATATATTGTTCGGTCTTGAGCGATTTGCTGAAGGACAGAGCGTGTGCCAGTAGCAGAGTTAGATACAGCATCCAGCAGAGCTGCCTTTAGACATTTTTCTTTTTCTTGGACTTACTATTCCCCCTATACAAACATGTAAACAAAGCTCTGGTTTTACTGAACACCTGCCTGGGATTACAGCAGAGACCTTCACAGCAAAATATTATTTTATTTGAAATAGAAATTCAATGGTGAATTTTTTTTTTTGATCCTGTAACATCTCTGAATACAAGATGCTAATGATTAGTTTTAGGGTCATCCCAGACATTAGTTTCTATAGGTGAATATCCTAAGGTGCACTTGATCCTCTTTTCCTCAGAATTCCAAGGCCAGTGACACCAATATGAGTCAGTCTAGCTGAATGATGCAGCTCTAATGTACATTGCTGATTTTCTGATTGAGGTGAAGTTTTAAAGTTTCCCTTGGTCTCTGGGAAGGTAAAGTTTTCATTATAAATCTGCTTTCCATCTGTAAAGCAAGAAGCCAGATAATTGGCATCTGGTGGGATAATTTGCTGTGAAAATGAACACAGTAATTTAGGGCAGGCGTAACTATTCCCTAAAATCTGTGAAATATTTGAGCTGAGTCTCTCCAGTGTGAGCAAAGTTTTTTTAGGAGGTGCTGATACAGAGCACATTTTCTGTGGTTAATTTGATGTACATGAAATAAACTGCAGATATATTGATAAATTATGCAGTAAAACTGTAGCAATGTGTTCGGTGTTCATTTTTTCCAGATCACTTGAGTTCTAATTTTTTTTATCGTTTTTCATTCCAGATTACCATCATGAGATATATAAGATCTCTGACTACAGCAATGATGTTAATGGGGAGACCAAAGAAACACAACCAGTTTTTTTAGGTATGTGCTTGTGTTGATTAATTTCCAAGCAACATAGCGTGGCCATTTGCAATTAGGGAGGAAAAAAATCTCTGTGCAAGCACAGGAAGCGCCTGCCATTGTTTAATATGACATTCTTTGCAAGACCCTTTTATTCTACGAATTGCCAATATATCCTTTATTAACACAGCTAAAAGTTGTAATTTCAGACATAAATGTTTATTAGTGTCTACACACAGTGCTAATTATCACTCACTGAGAGAGCCAGATGCTGACTCTGCAGTTTTGCAGCTCTGTGCTCACCCCATTTACATTGCATATTCGCTGGCATGCTTCACTGGCAATAGTTTGTGTAATTGGGGTATTACATCTTTGACATCTGGATAACAGAAATTCAATTTCCAGGAAGCTGCTGTTTGTTTGGTTTTGCTTCTGCCTTGGGTGGGATAGAGGATTAATGTGCTGTCTTAATGTAATGTCCTTTCACCTCTGTAGCCTGCCTGCTAATCCTGCCATGGCAAAATTAAATTAAATCAACAGTTAAAAATGTGTAAAGAAAACAGAGAAGTAATGTGGAGTTTGCAGCGTGATATATACTACAGCGTGATAGGACTGGTTATCAGTGAACCTTTATCTTTCCTGTCTGCATGTTTTTTGTCCTCAGCTGCAAAGTGCTTCTTCCTTTCCTGCTTCCAGTCCCTTCCTGTCACATCTAGGACCTCACCTGGGTACCGCACCTCTTGGCAAAATTCATAGGAGAAAGGGACAGACTTTTGAGCTACCATGATAACTCTTCCTGTATAAAGCAAGCTCTTGGGTACCTCACTCAGGCTTTGGAGAAAGCAGGTGCCTTTGCAGTGAGAAATTTGGAGGTATCTGCCTCTACTTAACTGCACCAGGAGCCTAAACATTTTTATTGGGTGATTTAAGGCTTCTGTAGTCTGTGTGTGTTGCCTCCTGGACCTAGCAAGAAGCATTGGTCCTGAGTGTATGGATCGGCACCTGAAGTCAGTCTGCATGCAAAATGCCTTTGTCTCCTTAATTCATAGTGCCACATTCTCTTCTAGAGGTCAGCAGCAAATGGAAGAGAAAAGGAGGATGTCTTGGGCAGTGTGGAATCTCCTGATGGCTGGAATATTTACACAGGGGTCAGAGCTGAGTAACATTCCCTTCTCAGCTTCTCGCCGTTAGGATTTTGAGCAACTATTTCTTCCAGGGAGAAGTGAAGGTGGCTGCTGTGCTTTGTGTTTGGTTTTCATGTTCTGTAAGCACTTTTGGTGAAGTCTGATAAACCTGATGGAGTGAGCTCTACCAGAGAGTGCTTTCTCTTCCAGCCTTAAATCATGATAAAGCTTTGGCAGGAGTTAGGCATCTAGCTACTTAAGCCAGGATGCTTCTAAGATTGTGCAGGAGTCTGTGCTTTGACATCTGGGCTGTGAGTCAGACCAGTTGATTTTGGTTTTGGTTTGGCTGTGTTGTCTTTGGGTTTGTTTGAGGAGTTTTTTTGAGTATGCTCATCTTTTCATTGTGACTGAATGTGCTCTGGCATTTAAGTGCCTAAAGTTCACCTATTTTAAGAGCTGGTCAGAATTTAACCTTTAAGAATATGAGTCGTATCAAGGATCTTCCTTATCAGGTACCAAAGCACAGAGTTGTGGTGCTGGGAGCCAACCTTTTGCTATAGAAAGAAAAAGGTGCTATTTCCTGATGGTATCCTGAGTGTCCAACTTTCAGATTTCCTCCAAGCATGTTGGTTTTGACAAGACTGAGTGATGTGTGGCTGTGCAAGATTTGTAGAGTAGGCTTTATTTTTTCTCCTTGATAGTTGTGTTCAATTCAGTAAGTTACTCAGAGCTCACGTAACCTTCTCCACTTTATTTTCAATAGGTTACTTTGGTGTCCACTTCCATCCAGATTCCTAGTGTCAAAGGCATTGATCTGAGATGTTGGGAAAGCGGTGTCAGGGACTGAACTCAACTGAAAGCGCTCCAAATCTGAGCTCCCACGTTTCGGCAGGAATCTGGGATGGTTGGCATTTGTCATTCCAGCTTTCTCTTCAAAAAAATCACATTACATGGAGTAATTTTTCATTGTGCTTCAGAGATGGTGTGATCACAACGCTATCCTGAGCTCTGTGTTCTGTCCACTGAGAAGGAGTCTCAGGGTATAATCGCTGCTTCACTTGGCTTCACTGTTTTATGCCAAAATTCATTTCGGAAGCATGTTCAGCTTGTTGGTTTAGAGTCACGTTTGTTCTCCAATTTAGGTGTTTTAACTGATCCATGGGATCAGCTGTTGAAACCTCAATGTGGTGCAGGCTTTAGCATGTGAATGGAGGCTAAGATACGTTGTTGAAACTATTACTTTTAGAAAGGGTGAAATGTTAATGCCATTTTATGAATGAGTGAAGCTTTATCTGGAATAGAATCACAGAATGGTTTGGGTTGGACGGGACCTTAAAGATCATCCAGTTCCAACCCCCCTGCCATCAGCAGGGACACCTTCCACTAGACCAGGTTGCTCAAAGCCTCATCCAACCTGGCCTTGAACACTTCCAGGGAGGGGGCATCCACAACTTCCTTGGGCAACCTGTTCCAGTGTCTGACCACCCTCACAGTGAAGAACTTCTTCCTAATATCTCATCTAAACCTCCCCTCTTTCAGCTTAAACCCATTTCCCAAAGCGTACACACATAGGATGCTTTGGTTGCACAGTTGAGAATGATGAACTCGGACTGCAGAGATGCACTGTAGAGAAAAGGGAGCTTCTAGGGTAAATGGGTAAATCAGAAGAATCCAGTTTGTTTAACATGCGGATGAATTAAGGATCAAATGTCCAGAAAGATCTGTTGAACCTGGATGGTCTTTTTTGCACCAGCACTGATGGGCAAAGCCTGGCTCTGTGTAAATGTAGGCTGCAGATTGGAGGAAGCTTCAGTGCAATTAGAGGAACGTGGTACTGGACGTGACCTGTGATGGTTGCAATGGTGTATAAACTGCTTTTTGCATGGATCTTTGTAAGCTTGGGAAGGTTTCTTGTGATGCAGTGAAGGACTTTTGCAAAATTTGAGGGGGTGTAAATATCACTACTGAATTTTGCAGTTGAGGACTGGCATCTCTTTTGTTTTGAAGGAAAGGTCTTGGTTATCTGATACCAGGAAACATTGCTTGACCTGAAAAGGAGGAGGCAGCCCAAAGTGAAGTGCTTAAACCTTGAATATGGACAAGATTTAAGACAGGCATAACTTCAGTTTTTACCAGTTATCAGCATAAACCTTCTGTCACAGGGCTTCTAACCCAGATTTGGACAAGCCCCTGAGGGGACTGTACACCCGTGTCTTGTGGACAACACTGGTTAAACCTAGCTTGTCTGTAAAAGAAAAAAAAATAAATTTTATATATATATATAAAAATCTTTTGCATACACCACACTGATTTTTTTTCAGTCTTCATATTTTATGATCATCACAAAAAAGCAGAAATATAATATACCTCCAGACTGAGTGTTTTTACAATGCTTTCAACTTGAAATTCAGGCTCTGTGTTTGAAAGGTTAATGTAGAAAACTAATTATATTATCCTGGTAACCAAATGTGTGATGAGACATTTGTCTGTGTAATTAACAGTGAAGAACTTTTATAGTTTCATAAAATCGAATGCTACGCACAGTGTGCTTGGAGCATTTGTTTTGAAGAGATGTCCAAAACAGAGATGTTTATGACTGATATAAAGTGGAACTGAAATGTACTGTAATGCAGGTGTCTGTGCATTTTACAGCATTTCCCGTTGTTGAAATGGAAGGCAGCAGATTAATAACTTCGCTGTGTCATGGTAAAAATAAATAATGTGTTCTTGGAGTAGGGGAGCGGTGCATAAGTTACTCACTAATTTCAAGAATTTATTCTGTCCCAGAAATAATATCCTTTACAATTTATTCACAGAGAAAAAGTTGACTTAACACAAGTCTGTGAAGTTACTTGTTGCCTTTAATAGAATTACATTAATTGTTGCAACAGTTGCTTCTGTAATTAAGACTGCATAAAAGTTTATTTTATATATTTGTGTTCTCCAGTGATCTAACTTTGTAAAGCATTTCCCTTTGGGGCTGAAGCATGAGCTTGACCTGGGATATTTCCAAGAACTGGGGGAAGTTGTTGCATATCTATTATTATTTTTTTTTAATTACATGACCCTATTAATACGTACATTTGTTGCACAGTTGCTCACTTGTCCTTTCCTGAGTAATTTAGCTGTTGCAGTGTGGCAGGAGAGCGTGTAACTTTGGCTTCTGTATCTGCTCCTGCTGAGTGTTTTGAAACTGTTTTGCCAGGCTCTTCAGCAGAGTTATTTTGTGGTTGTGGTGGCTGGGCCACCTAGGCTGATGCAGCTTTCAGAGAAATAACCTCCCCAAATCCTGACTGGTCCCAGGACCTGGTTTTGATTTTGAAAATTGCTTTCCTTACATTGAAGACAGGCTGAGAGAGCTGGGGCTGTTCAGCCTGGAGAAGAGAAGGCTCCGGGGAGATCTTATAGCGGCCTCCCAGTACCTGAAAGGGCTACAAGAAAGCTGGGGAAGGACTTTTCATAAGGGCAGTTAATGACAAAACAAGGGGAAATGGGTTTAAGCTGAAAGAGGGGAGGTTTAGATTAGGAAGAAGTTCTTCACTGTGAGGGTGGTCAGACACTGGCAGAGGCTGCCCAGAGCGGTTGTGGATGCCCCCTCCTTGGAAGTGTTCAAGGCCAGGCTGGATGAGGCTTTGAGCAGCCTGGTCTAGTGGAAGGTGTCCCTGCTGATAGCAGGGGGGTTGGAACTGGATGATCTTTAAGGTCCGTTCCCCAACCCAAACCGTTCTATGATTCTATGTTTGGGATGTTTACTAACTTTCTGTGTCTCCTTGTAGGCAGGGGTGTCATTCAACCTATGTGCTTGCTTGGTTTGGGAGTAGGGGTCTAATTTGAGGGTGTTCCAGTTTTCCTGCAGGTATAATCTTAGTGCTTTGTGTGGTGACATGAAGATAGGCAAGTGCTTTTAAATGACATTTTAGAGCACTGCTAAGATGCCTCAACTAGGACAGCTTAAATGTCCCTTATATGTGAGCTTAGGGTAGTCAAAGTCATAACTCATGTTGCTTGTGTGACCCTCTGACATTGTTCGTGACCACTGCTCTCCCTGCTGACTTAGGGTTTAGGTTTTTAATTTGCAAAGCGTGTTGTTGCCTGTGTTACTTGTTCAATATAAGTTCTTATATATGCCAGCAAAGACCGGGAATCACTTCTTTGAGACACGCACGCTTGCCCCATCAATTTAGCTACACAGATGCCCGATTCAAATTATCCACAGAGCAGTCACAGCGACTTCCCATGTGATTTAGGAAACCTTTGATCTGATAAGGAGTCATGCACATGGCTCCTCTGTTTTCCCCCATGCTGACTGTCACAATTTTCTATTTCAGAACCACTTGTGGTACCAGATGACAGTGGCAGAAATATATTGAGTTTTGAAAGTTACGGTTTGATGTGGGTATAGTTTGTACTGAGGAGGGATGCTGGGCTCTGTTCTAGGATAACTGTCCTTTAAGGAAATACTTGAGCACCATGTGAAGTTCAGAAAGGTGTTTTGGTGAGTTCAGCCCGGCTAGGCACTGTGCATGCACACACCTCCCCAATTCCCTGAGCTGCTCTGAATTAGCCTTCACAAAAATCTTCAAACACAGCAGCTGAGTGTTGCTGGCCCTCTTCCAGGAAGGGCAGCATTTGAGTCGTGTCTCATAAACTGACATTTAATACGTTTGATTATATAACCTCTTGCAATTAGTATTATTTTTTATTGAGCATTCAAGCTTTGACTTCCACTTTTTCTCACCTCTGAAAACTTGTTTCCTTACAAACCAGGCTCATGTTGGCAGCTCCCATGTGCTTGTCAGCTCCCTGTTCCTGCCATTCCTGCCCTCCCCATTGATTCTGAACACATCCACCAGTTTCAGCCTGGTTTGACACAAAGGTGGGAATCTGTGAGATACAAAGTACCTTTAGCAGGCAGCCTGATGGAAGAAAAACCCCTATTTGTACAGCCAAGACAGGAAAAGTTTCTGTAGGAGTTTCATCTGCCAAAACACAACACAACATAAAATTAGACACTAATTCATAGAAAATCAGACTGTATTTTAAAAGTCAACTATTCATTCATATTTCCCAAAACATAAATGTTAAAAATAAATAAATTAATTGCAAAATATTGGGCCAAGAGAACATTATGGTTAATTGTTTATATAAGTCAAAGGAAGAAAACATCGAATATAGATGATTGTCCAACCTTTATTACACTGGAACAGGTTGCCCAGAGAAGCTGTGGCTGCTTCTCCCTGGAAGTGTTTAAGGCCAGGTTGGACGAGGCTTTGAGCAACCTGGTCTAGTGGAAGGTGTCCCTGCTGATGGCAGGGGGGTTGGAACTAGATGATCTTTAAGGTCCCTTCCAACCCAAACCATTCTATGATTCTATGATTCACTCATTTGTACACCTTCCAACACATACATTAATTACAGATGTGGCTGACACTTTCCTAATACTGGAATAAAATTAATATTTTAACATAGGAGTATGGTTGCATATCATTTTATCATTTTTTGTAGCAGTATGATAATATTTGACAAATTATTTGGAAAAGTATAATAACTTGTTTGTAGGCAGTGTGCTATATCTGTATTAAGTTTAATAAGCATGAAAGTGAAAAGATCATCAGGCATATAGGGGCAAAGAATGGAATTAATGAATTATCAATAATATTTTGTTAACTGGAGTTGTTTACAGGTCTGTTGCTTCAGACAAGTGCACATTTAGCATATGGGTGCTACTGCATCCTAGGACAGTTCTAGTTTACATTTGTGCATTTGTAATTTATAACACTTTTACAACTTTCAAAGCAGGAATCTTTTATACTGTGCACATGTTCAGTAAGGAAAGAGATTGAAACGAATCTGGGGGAAATAACATTTTATGAATATTTGATGTAGTATTTATGAAAGGGCTTTGTTTTGCCTTTTTAAAATAAGATTACAGTCAGGCCATGTGTAAAAAATAGGTTGTGTATAAGGGGCCATCATAGAAATAGTAATATAATAGTTATATAATAGTAATTTTTAGAAATTGTTAATTGTTTTTGTTATGTCTGTTGTCATCTTTACATATAAATTCCTAAATGGGGCTGTAATTTGCCATGCTTGTAAGTGTTTGCATGTGTTCTGTAAGTATTTTAGGGTTTTGCACATGAATTCATTGGTTTCAGATAAAACCAAAGGACTTACACAGGGAATCCGAGTGGCAGAACCCGTAGCCTGCTGGTCAAGGGCATCCTGGTCTCCCTGGGAGAGGTGGGGACTCTGGTATGTGTACGGGTGTTCAGGGAGAGGCTGAAATATGCACCGCTCCCTCTGGCCTCAACATCTGTCTCAGGAGGCTTTTCACAGATAGGTAATGCAGATTTTTGTTATAAACTGTTTTTTTTTTTCAGTGCTTGATTATCCCATTCAGGATTTAAAAAGGAAGGCTGCCTCTTCCATAGGACATAGTAGCTTGAGCTGTTTGGTTTTCTCTCTATGCCCCATCCTCTTTTTAAAAAAAAAAATATTTTATTTTTAAATTACATGGTTATTATCTGTGAAAATCATCATCAGTGGAATAGCCAGTAACAACACATTACCATTGGGCTCTAGAGCTAATAGCCAAATGAGATGACCAGGGAACAAGAAGTTCAATCTGGTACTGTTCCTGCTCCTGCCTGCAGATTCAGGCAGTGTAATGTCAGCTACTCTCTGCTCGGGTCAGGAAGGATGCTGCTGTCACTGGCCAGTTACAAATGAAAAGCTGTAAAAAGTCATAACTGGGAGAGAGGGGATGTAAACTTGCACTGCAGACTAAGTCAAGCTTATCACCTGTATGTTTTTAATGCCCTTCCTTACAAAACAGAAGATATATTTTGAAAAAAAACCCCAAAAAACCCCAAAAAACCCAAGAGCAAAAACCCCAAATTAAAAAAAAACCTGAAAACCAAAACCAAAAAACCCAAATTGAAAAAAAAAAACCTGAAAACCAAAAAACCTCCCTAACAAACAAGTTCACAAATGAGGACTCTCCCTGTTTTAAGTAGGGAGCTACCTAAACACAAAGACATGCTTGTGTAGGATGCAAGTTCAGGGTTTGCTGTAACATAAATGTAGGGGTTTTTTTTCTATTTGTAAGTAAGTATGCTCATGTCACTGTGTAGGAAAGCCTCTATATGAAGGAACAAGGGACCATAATCAAGGCTGAATAACCTCAATTAACATTAATATTTTATGTAATTGGGTAAGGGAAATTTAATCTTTCCAACAACATGTCACCCGACGAGCATGCAGTCACTACACCCAACAGGAGGAGGTGGGTGGGAAGCTTTTTTGGGGGGGTTTTTTTGATATTCAGATACATTTTGCTATTGGATACAAATCCAAATTGCCACCATAAAACTCTGAGAGCCCAGTGTACAGCACAAAGCTAAGGGATTGCTTCACGCTCCGGTGTCGTGGGAGCGTTTGGAGCTCGGATATGGGCAGATACAGCCACGTACAGGAGTTTACGGCTCTGAGTATCTCGATAATTGGAATCCAGTGGTACTCTGCAGCCTCTCAAGGTTGGGAACCGCAAACAGTCAACCCCTGCTTGGGTTAGGGCCAAAAAGAGTCATTTTAAAGGAATTGGTGCTGCGATTTGTTAATTAAATCACACCCACACGCATAAATCTGCAGGCAAACCAACAAAATAAATACAAAGCAGAACTTCCTTGGAAAGGGCTTTTCTCGCTGCTTTAGCTGGAGTGGAAGCGGTGCTGGAGTGTCGCTGTATGGGGTTGACAAATATTTTTCTAAGTTTGGCCTAGGAGCTTTCTTACAAACCGCCCACTCTCCTCGCTGGATTGAGGTGGGCTGGAGCCAGCTGGCACTGGCCCAGGGAATGGGTGCACCAGGTCAAGCGGGAGATGCTCTGATTCAGCAGAGGCTGGAGCGGATCGTACAGCTCGTTTCCCCCTTCTGCTTATTCGTCTCCTGTAGCCAAACACCCTCTTTCATGTACTGGGTGTCCCTGGGTACACCGGGCTGGCAGCGTGTCCCAGCCACATTGAGCTTGGTCCATGGTGGGAAGGAGGTTGCTGCTCTTTTGGCTGCCTGGTTTAGCCAGCTTTACCTACGTGTGTGCCTAAGTTTAGGCAACTGAACAGTTGCTGTTGGGTTGACAAAATTGTTTACGTGCCTGGCATCAGCACAGTTTCAAATACCCCATTGAACCAGAGATGATGCACGCTGCATCTTGGTTTTTGGAGGGTTGGTGTTTTTTTTCCTGAACTTCCCTTTGCACTCTCACTCTTCAAAAAATAGGTTTATTTTGGGAAGCAAGAATGTAAATTGAAGAGAGGATACAAAGTATTGCTGTATTAAGTATACTATAAAGGAAGGTTGATTCATCAATTTCTTGATCTTCGTTATTTCATTTGCCTTAGGATGTTTGATTTTTCTATTACCAGTAAAAAAAATAGAAGCTTCTTGTTTCAGAAGGGGCTATGAACACTTCCTTATTACTAGTGAATTGTAATATATACTTTATAAGCAAAATAGCTACTATCTACCCAAAGCACATATATTCATTGTGCAATCAGCAGTTTCTTACATAAAATTAATACTTAAATGGTGCCAGGAGTATTAAAGTATGTAATTGTTATTATTTAAATGTCCTGAATTTATTTGGAACAGTCACATTTTTCTTGTTTATATTTTCATTTTGTTTCCATAATCTACATTTTTAAGGCATCCAGCAGTTAGGCTATATACAGTTATACACATATTAGCTGCTTTTTAATTTATTCCTGTATAATCCTGTATTATTAAATTCTGTGGACTAAGGAACTGATCCTGTTCATGAAAATCAATAGATGCAGTGTTGCTCTGTGTGTGTGGTGTGGTGCTTTTTGTGTTTTTCTCTTTGTAGGATCCATCCTTCAGCGTGTAGCAAACTGATATAAAAAGGGTCTGATCCTTTAGGCTTTACTTGGGAAAATATCCACTGATGTCAATGCCTGAATAGGATCAGTCTCATAAAAAGATAGTTTATTTGAAGCTGCTTTAGCTATTATTATTTCCTTCTGGAGAAAAATAATCTTACTCATCAAAGCTTTAGAAACAGCATCAAGAAA
>NW_010324214.1:13871-30031 GCF_000700745.2 Antrostomus carolinensis
CCATCGCTGCATTAAAGCGTAGCCTGGTACATACCAACAATCGCTCAACCATCTCTTTTCTTTCTTTATTCATTTATTTTTTGTACTCCAACTCTTATTGGCATCAAAAATCGCTAATCTCTACCCATTACCATTTTTGCTAATTTACAGTGATAACTGTGGCTCTGTTTTCATTAGGAGATGAAAGCCGGGAAATTAAAAAACAAATTACAGGGATGAGAAGATTACTGAATGACAGCACTGGAAGAATCTATCAACGAGTTGGCAAAGAAGGAGAAAAACTGAAGGAGGAGCCCCAAGATTTAGATTTAGGCTGGGCCCAGCGTCTGAATCCCCCCGCAGAGTCCCAGGCGAGCCTTCATCCTTCCCAGAGCGGTGCATGGAATGAATTATCGCCCCAAACTAGCCACTTTTCAGGGCAATACGGAACTCGATCCAAAACCTTCCAAAATCAAACGCGAACCATGGCATCCAATGGTATGATCTGCCTTAGATACTGAGAATAGTACTTTTTTTTTTCTCTCTCTGTCCTTGTACTGTACTAAATTTCTGCCTTTGTTGTGATGATTTATTGTACCACTGCACTGAAATCAGTTATAGTTCAGAGTCTACAAAATGAGCACATAGTTATCACTTTGAAAAGGTGTGAAAGTGGGCACGGTGCATTCTGCTGCCATCTGTCTTAGCTTTTAAAATGGATTCCTGGTGATAGGACAGAATTACTCAATGCTGTTACAGGCTTAATTTCTATACAGTACTTATTAAAACAGCTTTTGCCATTGTTATTAAATTCATAGCTAATTAAATGTCAGCCTCTACCACTCCTCTTTGCAATGAGTAATGTAGCGCTCTTGTGACACCACTTGTGGAGCAGGATTCTACTGACTTTCATAAGGGGGTGGCATCAGCCTTATAACTGGCCGCTGAATTTCAGGTACAAAATCCCATCACAGCTTTAGGCTTTTTTTCCAATGGGATCATTGGAGAGAAGAGATGGTGGAGTCTACCTATGAACAGCAAGTACTAGACTGTGGTCCATCTTGTGCTGGCTGAAAATTCTGACCTAAAGTAGGTGGCAGTGCGCCCTTAAAATGCTTTTCTCTTGTTGTTTTAAGTCCCAGAGAACTGAGGTTTTGCTGCTGGATTGCTGAAGGTCTTCCTTAACGTTCTAAATTCAGTTCAGAAGGTTTTTCTCCCGATATTCAACCCTAAATTTAGAGGGGGAGAATATATTAAAGGTGTACCTCAGTTCTAAATTCTGGAAAATAAAAAATTGTGAGATTGCATCTGAAAACATTATAAATTTCCAGATTCTGAAGGTATTCATACTTCCCAATAGGAGCATCTGCTGTATCTCCTTCTCTAAAGGCATACAAGTTCTCATTGCTTGTATCAGATAAAAAACCCCCAACTATTATTATTCTCACCGCTGTCCTTTGGGAAGCACTGTCGCTGCACTAAAAAGCATGCAGCCCTAGACTGTTTCTCTGTAGAGACAATGATTCAGACAGAGGCACCAGATGACCTGTAGAAAGATGTTGCAGTAAGTCATGCTAGTTCTGTTTATTTTATAATTTAAAATTAGTTGTGGGTTTTTTAAAAGATGTAGATTCAGGGGAGAGGGGAAAACACTTGATGGGATTTAGCATCCAAGTCTAAAACTATGCTCTCAAAATCCCACCGTAACAACCTTCTAAATGTGTAAGGACCCAAAATTCATTGCACATCTCCCTCTTTGCCCTCAAAGTCCCTGGGCACTGGCAGGGACAGTTCTCTGCATGCACAGAAGTGCCCGAGCCTGCACAGCTTAGGTGCGTAGTTCCCAGATCCAGAATGTAGGTGGAGCGGCAGCTCTGTCCCCTCAGGGGCCTGATTCAGCATGGGAGCTAAAACGTGTTGACAGAATTTGGCCCCATATGCAAGAAAATGTCAGCAATTCAAATTTTTGTACAAGGAGGAAGGGTTCAGCTGATTTATGGTCTCCTACAGGTTAGAATGATCTGTGAGACAGTAGGAGGATTGGGTTGAGTGACCTCCTGGGTTGGTCAGGAGGAATGTCCAAGCTCCCAGCTCTTTGGGAAGTGCACCAGGAGGCACCTTCCACCCCTCCCTCTGCAGCTGTCCTGCAGAGAGGAATGCAGTCTTAGGTTATTACATAAAGATGGGTGTGGGCCCTCTCCACTGGCTGCCTTTGAAAAGACGATCTGGTTGGAGGTGTCTACCCTCAGTGGGGTGTTGCAATCCTGCCGGACAGATTTGCTGCTTTGGCTCCAAAGCCTGCTGTCTAGGAAAGGAAAGCTTTTGATGAGTTTCTGGGCTGTGAGCAAGTTCTGAAACTGCTCCTCAGCATACAGCTCTTTCAGGAGGCCATTGCAACATGCATGCTTCCCCCCATCCCTTGCATTGGGAGCCTGAACATCTGACTCAGTATTTTAGATGTTATTCAGAGGATGGAGAGAATCCTTAAAAGCTGGGTGTAGAAATGCTGAACAAATACATCAAGGAAGATACTACTCCTTGGTACTTACCATGGTGTTTAAACTCATCAGATCAAAACTGTTCAGGTAGGATGTAAGCTTATTACCTGGGGCTGTCAGGTCAAGGTCATCACTGGTGAGAGGACCCAGCTTCTCTGGCAGGTGCTCTCAGTCCAGAAACTGTTTCTGTCCGTTGTGGATAGATACCATATAGGAAGCCAAACTATATGTTGTAGTCTCTCTGCATTACTCAGATTTGAATGTAATAGACATCTCAATCTATCTATCATAGTCACGAGAAGAGGTTGGAATGGATATTTAATAGGTGCTGGTGTAGAAAGCAGTCCTGAAAAAGATATTGGCAAAAATAGATGAAGAGGGAAAAGGAAAAGCAAATCTAGCAGCAATGCAGCAACTGAATTGCTTTTTGGTTACGTCAACATAGTTTTCAGTGGTTTGCACTTGCATGCTAGATGATGGGGGTTGGAACTGGATGATTTTTAAGGTCCCTTCCAACCCAAAACATTCTGTGATGACTCTATGATGATGCTTTTCAAATGTAAACTTGCAGTAGCAGTGTCACACCAGCTGAATTCACTCTCAGCAGATCCAACTGCAAGAACCACTGTCCTGGGCTACTTGCTGCTCATACAGAGGAAGCAACTACTGCATTTGTGTCATCTCCTCCTTTCAATCATACAAGCTGGTATCAAATTTGCCTGCTGGCTAGTTTCCAAAAGAGAGGGAGATAGCTCTTTAAAAGACTCCTTCATAAAAATAAAAAGTCTCTTCTCCTTTTAAAATTAAAAATTGATTTATAACAAGTTGAAAAGGGTTGCTTTTGTCCTCTAAAAATGATAAAGATAGTGCTTGGAACAATGACTGAGAACACTCTACAAGATGTTTCTTACAGCACAGTAACTGATCAGAAGAGGAAGGATGGAGAGAAAATAAAAAACCCTCGTGAATATGTATGAAGTTAGTAGAACCCTGCTTTGATCTGAAATATTTGTGGTCTCTTTTCCCATTTCCAGTACCTATGGTAGATTTACATGGGTAATTTCTATCAATGCTAATGGGGATTATAATGTAAATCCCCCATGCCTTAATGGGAAAATAGACCCTTTGGTTTTCCATCAGAAGCTTGTGTGCCTGGGTGCTTTCATTAGGAACATGTTATATTGCAACAGGAAAAATGTACAGGTATTTACTGATACAATCTGTCCAAGTTTTCACAGGCAGTTCACCATGATGTAGAGTCTTTGTTAAGAAGGAAACAAAAGCCACCAGCCCTAACTCCCACTGTAGTCCTTCAGATACTATTTCCAGATGCCCACTAGAATGCTGGATTCTGATCAAGAGAGAGGATGGGCCTTATCCCAAGGAGTTTATTAGTCTCAAACAACTGAAAAAGCACTGGAGGAAGAATGTTCTTATTTATCTATTGTCTATTTGTCTTATTCCATTTGTCTTTTATTAATAAAACTTTCCTGATTTCCTGGGATTCCATTTCTGGGATACCTGCTTGTCTTACTGAAAGGTAGAGAGTTTTGCTGATGCTATTAAATTATAAGTAGTTTTGAACCTCATATACTGAAAAGTCTACCTTTAACAGATAGGTAAAGGGCATTGGTGGAGCCAAGTTGAGGGATTCCGAGTAATCTGCTGCAAAGCTAAAGATAACATTCTTTTTTGCCCTGTGTACCTGTAACAATGGGCTAAACACTTTATGGACCATTGAAAAGATAAAATCCCATCCATGCCCCAAGGAAATTTCTGTTTGAAGAGAGAGCGACAAAGGAAGGGTGAGATCAAACTAGGCAGAGTCCTGCTGAGTCAGTAACCTGGTTTTTGTTTTGAGACTCTCAGCCTGTTCTCCGGATCACTTTTTACTTTTAAAAAGTTGTGGTAGTTAGAGCTGAAACCTTGGAGAGAAGAAGCCGGTGGAACAATTACAATTGCATTTGTATTTGCTAGATTTGTAGAGTTTTCTAAACTGCTCTTATTTGTTTTAATGCAGTATTAACAGTTTTTGTCCAGGAGTGATATTTTAAAATACCAAAATTTGTAATTGCAATAGTATGGACAAGCTAAATATCTGAGGAAAGGAGGAGAGCAACACCCAGATGTCAGCAGTGTTTAAGAAATGTATCAGATTAGCTTCACAAGTAGCTCAGTTTTGGGAGAATGAGTACCAGTTTACTCAAGCCTGGTAGATATTGCTTCAGAGCTGAAGGACTGAATGGAAGTAAGTAGAGAACAAGTGCCTGGGAAGGGAGATTTCAGGTTGGAGGGACACACTGGAAGAAGTAGGAAAGGGTGTGAGCTATTTAGTGGTGGCCAAATTTTTAGCCATTGCAAATGAGAATTGAAGTCAGGAGATCTGTGCAGATCTGACATCAGGGAGCTCTGATGAAAGAACACAAACCAAACCTAAAAAGGTATTAGTCTGCTGGTTTGGCTTCAGAGGAAAGCAAAAGTAATAATAAAAAATGGGAGGATTTATGAGCAAAGATTAAATGAGTTGCTTATGTTCACTTTAGCTAGGTAATGATTAAAGGGCACCTGATGACTGTCAGGCTATGGAAGAAAAAGGGAATTATGTTCTCTGAAGTCCACCACATGTGACACCAAGCAAGATGATTTTTGTTAGATCCATTTGTACCTGTCTTGATAAAATGATTGTCCCTCCTCTTGCATGCTTTGGTGAGCAGTAAAATAGCCATCAATCTAAATGACTGTAAGAACATTTTGAAATGAAAGGGGGTGCGTCCCATCTGGCCTCAGTTTCAAGCAGATACTGCAAAGTGTTTTGTTGAATTTTGAAATCTTTATTTGCAGCGTTAAAGCTAGGGATATGGCTGTTTTAAACTAAAGCACGGGGTACAACTGTTCAGGTAAAGCTTCAAGTCTCTCAGCTCTTACAGCCTGTCCTAATTCAGGGCCTACAATGTCAAACTTCTGAAGAGCAAGGCAATAATAAAAGCAGTGCAAACTGAATGTAAATTCAGTTAAGCACTAGTAAGAATTACTAGAAAAGAAGAATCTGTTGAACTGCTATGTTAATTTTCAACAGGAAACTATGGAAAGCCCATCTCATAGGTCATAGTGCTGGAAGACATGCCATAGAAAACAATCCCACCCTAGCAAACAGAAGAGCAGGTCTGAAAGCTTTCCTTGCTAGTGGTTCTTTTCAATTCTGGTTTTTATTTTTTTTTTCTTTTTTCCCTCTGAATAGGCGATTTTATTTTCATTCTCAATTCTTCATATGGTAAAGAATCACATGTAACATTCAAGCAGTTTAAAAGTCCTCAGGCCCTCATTTTATGTGTAATATAAACCTTTATTATGTGGACTGTCTTCATTCTTTGTAAGGCTCTTCCAGGAGATGGGCTTTTTTTGTGTGTGTGATAAAGTGACTATGTTTATAATGAGGTTTGGTGCTATTGTTATTCAAGATGAACTAGCCTGACAATAGAGAGCCCTGCTGTGAAGAGTACATTGTATTCACACTCTGAGCAGTCTTCTCCAGCCCATGTAACGTTGCATCCCCTACTGTACATAATTGCACATAGTAATAATTGGATAAAACCTAGTGTCCCCTTCCTCTTAAAAGAGACCATGTTGAAAATTATTTGCTTTCTTGCTTTGGATCTAATTTCACAATCAGGTATATTGATAATAGTTTCAAACGACTGCTGGTAATTGTTGTTTGGGTGTTTTTGTCTGGGTTATATTATCTCTCCCCCATTTCATACCTCTCTCTTTCAGGAGAAATCCCAATGGTGAATTCATCAGTTGGACCAAACTGCTGTACGTGTAATTGCCAGTCAACCCTACAGGCTATTCTTCAGGAGCTCAAGACCATGCGAAAACTGATGCAGATTCAAGCAGGTACAATGACCTGTCCTATACATGTGTATCCATGACGAGCATCTTCTTGTTAGGAGGAATGGTCTAGTAAGACAGAAATCTGTCTGGAGACTCAGGAAAACCTAGACTGTTTCCTGCTCTCTTGACACATCATTCAAAGTTAAATTTTCACAGGCTTCTTGGAAATGTAATTTTTACTTCTCAGATCCTTACCTGTAACATGGGATATTGTAAGAATTGTTTAAGGCTAAATAATAATAATAATAATAGGAATTTAGGAACTTAGATATTAGGAAGAAATTCTTTCCTGTGGAGGTAGTCAGACACTGGAACAGGTTGCCCAGAGAAGCTGTGGATGCCCCCTCCCTGGAAGTGTTCAAGGCCAGGTTGGATGAGGCTTTGAGCAACCTGGTCTAGTGGAAGGTGTCCCTGGTGATGGCAGGGGGGTTGGAACTGGATGGTCTTTAAGATCCCCTCCAACCCAAACCATTCTGTGGTTCTGATGGAAGCTGAGTGGGTAGGACAATATGCTATAACCACCCCCAGTTTGTTTTCGTGGTCTATTCATTTAGAGGTGCAAAATGCTACTTTACCTGTTATCTGCTTACCAATTCACTATCTTAGGAGGAAAAAAAAATTGGAAGGCCACTTTAATTTATTGTATAACACTTAATTCATCTTTACATCTATAACAACACATTAATCTTTCAAATTACAAAACCGTGGTAGCCTAAACTGAGCTAGCCACTGCATGTTGTGGCCTCCACCCTTCATGCTGATGTACCAGTTCTTTCCACTGAAGAACCAGCAATAATCTGTTCATTGGGGAAAACTATTGAGTCTAGTTTTCTGCTAGGTTAGGAGTGGAAGCAGAACAGTGCAGAGCCAGAAAAGCTCTAGAGCCAGCAAGAGAACGAGACCATGGCAGTTGGGAGTTAGGTAGGTCATCATAGGCTGCTGTGAAGCTGCAGCCTCCATGCTTCCTAAAAAATAGTGTTAATACTAATGAGGAGTTGAAGATGTTGTCAGTTGAGTTGCCCATCCATCATGAGTGATGGGGAGTGGAGCCATGGAGGTTTTTCTCAGAGTAGCTGGATAAGACCTCTGTTAAGCAAAGGAAATGTTGAGTAATTAAGTGGAATCTGGGTGGAGTGAAGGGCTGGTTAACCTCCTTGTCTCCATGGCATATAATGCCTGAGTGAGTGATGGGAAGGATCAGGCAGCTTTTGTAATATCAACTGATACACATAAAAATGCTTTTCTAGAAGTCATTGATTTATAAAGAAGCACACAAAGGCCTAGTTTTACAATCTCCTTTGGTACATGGAATTTTTGACACAGTTGCACTGGTTTTGTTGAATTTACATGAATGATTTAAAAATGGCTTGTGTGTGAGAGGTACAGAACTGGGGTTTATGCTGGAAGAGCTGGTTCCTCAATAGCAGGAACTTTTCTTATTTATTATGTATCTGCAGTATAAGTACCTTGTTAATTAGTGAATCTCTTGATTCACTGGGAATAGTCCATATTTTCTGGTAGGCATGAAATGATGGTTTTGCAGAGAACAAAAATTGTTCGGCATTTTTGTTGATAAAAGAGAAAAAACCTTAAGTGCAAACATACAAATGAAAGTGTAATAACTTCTTTTAGTATTCAACCACCCTTCTGTCTAAACGATAAACTACAAATTACAGTCTTGTAAATCCTTGCCAGAAATGAAATACCCCAGAAATCTTTTAATAAACAATATTCTGAGGTTTGGTTTTTTCCCCCAAGCTTTGTAGATGAAGACTATTAGTAGTTCAGTCGTAGCTCAAATGAGTTTAATTTGCATGTGCAGCACTTTTGGCTTTTTTTGTTTTGACCTTGATCTTACTGATTTATCCAGACATATAATTGTATCTGCACAGCATTCTGCTGGAGGACTCACTCACATTGATACAGGTTCAGGCTTGGTGCTTTATTTTATACAAATGATTGTGGATACTGGAAAATACCAAATATTGATAAATATAAAATATGATCTCTTAGATTTCAGAGGTAACACATGAACTGTCAGTTTCAGTGTGTAAGCAAAACAAACCAATGCAATTTTGGGTTACTTTTTTCCCAGAAATTAAACTACTGAGTAGTGTTTTCACTCATTCTTGACATAATGGTACTTGAAATGTTCTTGCTGAGCTAATTAACTTGGTGACTACATTCATAAAAATAACTGTAATTGCATTAGCACTTGTATTATCTTACTTTATCAGGAAAAGGTGCTCAAAGACAATGAGATTCTCAGTCATTCAAGAGGATATACAAATTAATCGTTGCTTAAGTCCTTCATGTTACCAACCACCCAGTGGTCACTAGGAAAGAGAGCCACATATACCTGATTTTCCTAAAACACTATTCATCAGTATATCTTGGAAAACCTCATAGTGGAGCTCAGTGTCATTATCCCCATTGTACAGATTGGAAAATTATGCAAAGGTGATAAAATCTTAACTGTTTCACATGCACAAACAGCCCTGAAAACCGTACCACTTATCCAGAAGATGAGTTCAGTGTGTCGGTAGTTTAATGGTACGTCTGTGGTTATACATGTGCTTTCATCTATAAATTTAATTCATTACTTTCTTTCATTCAGCTGGGACTCAAAACAGACAGCAGCCTCCTGTTCCTCTGATTTGTGCACAAAAGTCAACAATATCAAGAAAGAGAAATAAAAAGAAAAAACTGCCCCTCAAAACTGTTGAACCAATTGCCATGAATAAAAAACCGAACGCTGCAGAGAACGAAAAGAAGCTATCAGCAAACTCAGAACGATCGAGTCTGCAAGCAGTCGAACCCCCCCAAAAACCAGAAACCCCTGTTTCAGGGTTTGGAATTATCCTTGAATCGGCTTCATCAGATGTAAGTTAATATTTTAATATAGAATCATAGAATCACAGAATGGTTTGGATTGGAAGGGACCTTAAAGATCATCTAGTTCCAACCTCCCCTGCCATCACCAGGGACACCTTCCACTAGACCAGGTTGCTCAAAGCCTCAAATATGCGGGATCACAGGGTTTTAAAGCACTGACTCGTTCAGGAGAATCAGTACTCAAGTCAGGTTGATGTGTGTTCCCTTTTGTTAGAATAAACAAGCAGATCTTGGGAAGGGTTGGGCGGAGGCAGTAGGGTTTGACATGAGGAGTGCTGATTACAAAGTGTTGGGGTCATTTTTTCCAACTGAGTGCTGATTGCAAAGTTTTGGGTTTTGGTTTTTTTTTTTAACTTTCACGAGCCTTTAGTTCTCCCTTGAGTTCAGGGCTGCCTGTTGTTTGAGCTTGTGGTGGAAACTTGTTCTTCATCCCTCCTGTTGCCAAGAGCCACCGTGAGATCAGGAGCTGTGAAAAGTGCTGCATGTAGAAACCGTTCACAACACTGTCATTTGCTGATGAGCGCACATAATCCACACGTATGCCCTCACCCTGCCAAGATGTATTTATGTGCTGTGTTTCATGCCTGGCTGGTCCCACTGGCTTCAGGGGACTCCTCTACCTCTAGAAAGTTCATACCTCAGTCTTTGCTGAATCCAGTCATTTAGTCTTCATCGCTGTGGTTGCTGGAGAAGGGTTTTGATGATGTCACTGTGACTAAAGGGGACAAAACTTGCCACTTTCAAAATGTGTACTTGTCACCTGTAAAATTGCAATAAGCATATTTTCTTGATTCATGCAACATGTGCACACTGATAGAAATGTCATATATCTGGTGGCTGATTGGCTTTGTTTAATGACCAAATAGATGTCATCTGAACCAGTTCACTGATGAGTAAACTGATCATTAATTTCTCTTAATTTATTTTTAATTTTGAGCAGGCAGTTTCCAGTTTCCTAAGTACTATGAGCTAGAAAAACATAATTAAATTCAGTATCAATAAGCGTAAATGAAAACAATGCAGCAGATAATGTTCTACCTTTCTGGAAGTGGGAACTAATAATAAAAAAGAGCAGTCGTGATAATTCAGTTATATAGATGCAAGCCACACCACTAATTAGATTGCAATCTAATGCCATGGAGTCAGTGTAGTGATGATACAGAGTAACTAGTTTGATGATTTTTTAGAGGTTTTCCTTTTGTAGTATTATTCTTAATAACGTTTGAGGGAATGGTTTGGGGAGGGACAGGTAATTTATCTCCAATACACAATTTGTGCTTATAATTTTTCTTTGCTTGTGGCATTCTTTTCAGCTTGAAACATGATTTTGAAAACAGTTTTGTACTCACAATGGAATATAATTTGGCTTTATGAATGTGTTCCGTTGCTGGACACAATTCTTTGAAGGTGCCAATTTGACCTAAGAGGAAAAAAAAAGAGAAAACGTGGTTCATAAATCAGGTCCTCATCTGCCCTGCCATGCTTTGGCGCCTGCTTGCCATAGTGGTTGGTTGACTAAATATACAGAGCCAGAACCCCAAGACAAACAAATAGATTTTATTTTGTCTTTGGAAAAGAAAGCAATTGAGTTCTGAAAATATATATATTTAACAGCAAAATAAAATGTGACCTTAAACATTTTGAGAAGGCCAAAGAACGTCACTTCTTTCAGAATGAATGGCGGTATTATCTTTTTCTATTTATTCATAAGCATCTCTAGTGTGCTCACGACCAGCATGTCTGAGTGCCTGAAAAAACTGAAAGACATTTTGCACAGCATCATAAATAAATGTTCCCTTGAGAATATTGCACGGGTTGTCTGTAGTGTGTGCTGTGTCATATACCACGACTGTCACCGCTGTTACTTTGCCAATGTTTATTGAAATTCAAGAAAAATCTCAGTTTAATATGTATAAAATTGGGGCTACTGAAACCAGTGCAATTAGTTTGGATTTGCTGAGATGAGGTACTGCTGCTTATGGAGATGGAAAAAGTCTTTGTGACACCAACTCTTAATCCAGCCCATGAATCAAGAGAACCTGCTTTTTGAATGTAATGATCTGTTACTCTTGGTTAAACTTTCTCATGTTTGTTTTACTGTTATAATATTTCATTTATAATCTAATCATTTCTAATCTATGTAGTACAACCTAGTAAAATGTCTAGGATTAAATCTAATTTGCTGTCTGTTAATTTTAGCACAGCAAAAGCCTTTAGCATTCAGGTCTTATTTATTTTATTGTATACAAATAGTGTACCCACCAGTTCCTTATGCTGTGATCATTATCTGCTAAAAAATGGTTTTCCTTTTGAGAAACCGCATTCAAAGTGATCATAAAGTTCAATTAGGTACTGATTGTCTTTGATTGAAGAACAGTTTGCTCCTAAAGGAAAGCAAGAATAAATCAGCATTTTGCCTTCGAATTATTTCACTGATATATAAATTGATTCATATATTAAGAATAAAATAGTCAAAACTAAAATAATATTGACTCCTCCATGCTGGTGCACTGGTGAGATTTCAAATGTATTTTACATTTTACAGCTGTATTAGTGAAGATGATTTGTCTGTCCTAGATTTCTTGTATCATCGAGGTCATCTTAGATTGCTATGATAAGACCCAAGACCCAAGTAACAGAATAGGACAGGAAACGTTCATCACCGTGACAACTACGTTCTGGTTTTTGATTAACATGAAGTAGAATTTTTCCCAAGTTGTAAACTTGGCCCACATTTATTTACACTTGAAAATCTTTTCTGTCACCAGAAAGTTTAGAAGTAACATATTAAAAAACCACCTACATCAGAAGATTGTCAAATGTCAAATAGAGTAACTCTGACTGTTTTGCTGGATCCAGCATTTTGAAAGTTCTCAAGGTAAAAAACAACTTTTCATCCAGAACAAGCTGAGAAACTTATGTGCTTTTTAGATTTTTTTTTTTTTTATTACTATCTACATATTTTAAGATTCTTTATCCTGGCTTCCCAAAGCATTGTACTCTTCAGTTTTATCGCACAATACATATCCAATGACAGTATATGCTTTGAAAGTATTCTGCTTGCTGTAACTCTCTTGATATTGATTTTTAAAAATCCATGGGGAAGGAGTTACGCAGCCAGATCCTTCTGAGATTGGCAGCTCTTTTGTCTGTCTAGACTCAAGACATTTGCAGGTGATTTGATGGGAGATGGCATTTGCTCTTGCTCTGTAAACATCTTTGAAAACACACCATCACTGGTGGGTATATTTTCATACAGGAGGAAAAAAAGAGCAAGTTATTAGGAGCAAGACTGTGATGTTAGCTTATTTTCTTACATCATGACCACTGATTTTTTTTTCCCTTTGCAAACTTCCAGATAATATCTTAAAAATTTAAGTTTATTCATGGTGTATCTTCATTTTAGATATAAAATTATTCCATAAAGACATCTTGTGTAAGCACTGTGGTATTCACAGAAGAAAATACTGCAGATATTGTTTGTGTAATTTCTGATATGTACAGACAGGGGCAGCAAAAAGACTCTTAGTAAGGGGGGACTTCCTTGAAGGCCTACAATGTACTTGAGATGAGACTCCTGTGAAATACAGGATGATTTTGTTTCCTTTTCTTCCCCTCCATCTCACTTTCTAGTGGTCGTGTAAATCCCTGTGATTTACCACTGAGGTTTTTTTGTGCTGAAATGAGCTGTCTGTTTAACATCATCCTGTTCTAAGGATGTATTTTGGGAGTATGAAAAGGAGGGAGAAATGGATGATCAGCAAGTGCTGGCTCCAAGGGCAACCTCAAACTCATCACCTGCTTCTACTCATGTGGGTTGATCTGTGCTGGAAGCCCTCTTGGGAAACCGCGTGGAACGGGCCGGTAGCCCTGCAGTTGTCCTTCTTGGAAGTGCCTGGCTGCCCAACAGCGTGCTCCTTCACATCATTTGGCAGTGAAACAAGTCCATAAAACGGTTAGTTAAATGTCCAAAAAGCTTTGCATAGGAGTATTGCTGTGGGATGATCCTCTGGTTTGTCATTATCACCCGATATTGAAAGGTATCTCTTTTCTTTTTGTACGCCTAGAAATAATGTCAGTAATTGTTAACTATTACAGTGGCTAGACATGAGTATGATTATTTGATTTGCCTTTTAAGGTGCTTATTCACTGATGGGGTTTGATTTCAATGAAGTAGGCTGCTGTGGTACTGAATAGCTGGGAAAAGATTCATGATTTGATTAAGTGATTGTAAAGTCTCACCAGACGCATAATTGAAGTAAAATAATGTCTTTGAATGCTCTTTTAATTAAAACATTTGTATTCTTTTGGTAGCCAGAAGTGCAACTTGCAGAAGGCTTTGACGTCTTCATGCCGAAATCTCAGCTGGACTCTATATTATCAAACTATACTCGCTCAGGAAGTCTGCTCTTTAGGAAGCTGGTCTGTGCATTTTTTGATGACAAGACTTTGGCTAACTCTTTACCAAATGGCAAAAGGAAAAGAGGGCTCAATGACAACCGGAAAGGACTAGACCAAAATATTGTGGGTGCAATAAAAGGTATGTTTTTGCTTTCTTTCCTATGTGTAATTAGAACATATTCTCAGTGAAGAGTAGTGTAAGGGGATTAGAATTTCTGACGTACGTTAGACCTATTAAAATATGCAGTCTTATTTTTATTCCCTTTCATTCACTTGTTAAAAATAGCTTCTACAGGGACAGCTTGTGTTAATTTTAAGCCGATGATCCTGGTTTCTGAAGTCAGGCTCTAAGGTTAGAATCTCAATGTTCATATAAGATAATGGATATCAGAGACACAACAAAATCTTGAAAATGTAATGACAGCGTAACTGATCCTCTTCAATCAAAATTCTGAGGCTTGTGCTGTATCTGCCTGTATCTGCTCTGTAATAGTTTGGTAGTTGGTGGCTGGATTGGGGAAAGATGGATGAAGATAGTACTGGCACTGAGATGAGTTTGATGCTCATAGGAACTGTGGTGGTCTTTCTCTTGTAGGAGCAGATTTCTTAGTGTGAGGATCCTGTACTGTGTGGTTTTTCTTGGTGATCATTGCTTTCTGGCTTCCAGAAGAAAACATATACCTTCAAGCTCTGTGATCCCAACATACGAAGAGCTAATATTAGGTCAGAGATTCTGAACTGGATTATATTATTTGGAAATCTGATATAGTAGAGAAAATACCCAAGTTACCAAAAGGCAGGCTGTGTTGCAAAGTAGAGTTTATTTTAGAGGCTGTGACTCGCCCTGAGGCACCAATTGCTAACCTAGGAGACATAAGGTTAGCTTAGCTTCTCTAAGTCTATTGGCAGCAAAAGGAGGCAGGAGAACCTTTTGCAACCACCTCTGTGTCCACTTTTGGCCCCTTCTTCCCGTGCAAGAAAGACATTGGCATACTGACTTGAGTCCAGTGGAGGGCCACCAAGACTTATGGTACTGAAGCAAGTAAGTGGTGAAGTGTGTATCTGAAGTGACATACAAGGAGAGGCTGAGAGAAGAAGATTCAGGAGAAACCTTATTGCTGTCCATAACTACCTCATGGGTTGATGTAGAGAAGATGGAGTCGGACTTTTCTCAGAGGCACAAGAGGCATTGGACACATTGAATATTTCACCGTGATATAAGAAAAAGCTTTTTCAACATAAGGGTGGTTGAACAGTGGAATAGGGGCTCAGAGGGGCTGCAGGATCTTCGTCCTTGGAAGTATTCAAAACTTGAATGGTCATAGTCCAGAGCATCATGATCTAGTTGGCCATGCTTTGAGCGTCAGGCTGGACATGGAGACCTCCAGGGGACCCTTTTGACCTGTGCAATTCTGCAAGAACATGTATGTTGTGGCTATGTCATAGTCCTAATACATCGTACAGAGTTTCCGTCAGACTTTCTTACAGTTATGCTTTTAATTAGGTTTCAGTCACAAACACTTTTTTATACCTTCTTTTCTTGAGATCAATAATCTGCAAAAATCCAAAATTGAATTCACTTCATCTGTATCTCATTCTTCCTTAAAAGCTTTAATAAATTAGTTAAATGGAAGAAAAAGGGAGTTCAAAATTACTTTTTTTTTAAAAAAAAACCCTCTAATTTGAGCAGCACTGTGATAAAAGAAATGTTTTTCAGTAGATGCAGCAGCACTATTAAAATAGCAGTCGTCACCCACTGCAGTGTTTCTCAGTAGCTAAGCTCATATTACCAGGGCAAATTCTGAAGCTTGGTTTAACCTTTTCCCTTGATGCCTGGGGGGAAGAAAGGAGGTGAGTTGTAGTTCCAACAAATAAATTTCATCTGGAATGGTACTGACAGGTACCACTGTAATAACAGTGATCTTTATTGGCATTTACAGTATTGCCCAAATGCTAGTGCCTGATCCCTGGTAGGGGAGCCCATCCCTAAAAGCTGTGATGGAATAAGATGCCAAGGGCTGATGCCCTGTGGATCTTTACTCAGCCTGGCTCCAATAGCACCCTTCTTCCCTCCAAAGAGCTGGGCTGGACACTGTGGTTTCATTTATTCCAAGAAAAAACTGAGCCAGTATGAAATCTCCACAAGAACAACATCATGTTGTTTGCATTGTTATCATTAGGACATTCCTCTACCACGTGCCAGATATCCTTTAGTGGCACTTTTAGTCCTTTTCCATGACAGAGATACAAAAGTGGAGAAAAGGCTACATTCATGACAAAAACAAGCAGAGAAATTAAAGGAGGGACTGTTTGCTTGAAAATCGCTCTTCCTGTCTGAAAACATTTTAACTGCCATCCTGACAAATAATTTAACGCTTCTGCAACAGGCTGATTAGCTGGAGAGAAATTCTCTCTTTTGACTTTGGGTATTCACTTGTTGAATCAGTTGCAGTGTTTCTCCTGGGCAATCAGTTTCCCTTGTGAGTTGCAGTCACT
>NW_010324214.1:30077-33500 GCF_000700745.2 Antrostomus carolinensis
CTTTATGTCATTGACTAGAAATCCAGCCAGTTAAGTCCTTCCCTGCAGAAGTCAATGACCTAAGTGTGATGTGTCCCTCAGGGATCTGTACTGGGACCAGTAATATTTAATATCTTCATCAATGACATAGACATTGGGATTGAGTGCACCCTCAGCAAGTTTGCAGGTGACACCAAGCTGAGTGGTGCGGTTGATTTGCTAGAGGGAAGGGATGCCATCCAGAGGGACCTTGGCAGGCTTGAAGTGGGCCCATGTGAACCCCCTGAAGTTCAATAAGGCCAAGTGCAAGGTCCTGCAACTAGGTTGGGGCAACACCCAGTATCAATGCAGACTAGGGGGTGAAGGGATTGAGAGCAGCCCTATGCAGAAGGACTTGGGGTTACATGAAAAATTATAAGCCAGCAACTACGCACTCACAGCCCAGAAGGCCAACCATATCCTGGATTGCATCACAAGAAGCATGGCCAGTAGGTTAAGGGAGGTGATTCTGCCCCTCTACTTTGCTCTGGTGAGACCCCACCTGAAGTACTTTGTCCAGTTCTGGAGCTCCCAACACAAGAAAGACATGGACCTACTGGAGCAGGTCTATAAGAGAGCTACAAAAATAGTCAGAGGCCTGGAGCACCTCTCCTGTGAAGAAAGACTGAGAGAGTTGGGGTTGTTCAGCCTGGAGAAGAGAAGGCTCAAACAGACCTTTTTGCAGCCTTTCAATATATGAAGCGGGCTTGTAAGAAAGATGGAGCAGGACATTTTACCAAAGCCTGTAGTGACAGGACAAGGGGCAGCAGTTTTAAACTGAAAGAGGGGAGGTTTAGACTGGACATTAGGAAGACTTTTTTCTTTTTCTTTTTGTGATGAGGGTTATGAGACACTGGAGCAGATTGCTCAGAGGAGCTGTGGATGCCCCATCACTGGAAGTGCTCAGGTCAGGTTGGATGAGGCTTTGGATGAGCAGTCTGGTCTAGTGGAAGGTGTCCCTGCCCATGGCAGGGGGGTTGGACTTGTTGTCCTTTAAAAGTCCCTTTCAACTCAAACCAGTCTACAATTCTATGATAGAGGGGTTGTTAGTACTGTACAGCTCAGGTGGATTAGAAAGGGGAGATCCCACTTCTCCTGCCTTCTTCCTCTTGCATTCCCATTCCTTTTTGCCCACGTCAGTGTTTCCCTAACCACACATTGAGCAATCAAAGCTATTTTGACTTTCATTCAAGAGAAGAACAAGCAAGTTAGAGAAACAAGTTAACATATTGGCTCTCCAAGACTCTGTCTTCCTGTACAGGCAACAGTGGGCTGTAGTCATAATTCCTACAGTAGGCACCTGCAGTGGGTGGCCTGGGTACAGCCTGGTGCCACAGATTGTCCCCAGGCCCGGGTCACAAGCAGGAACTGCACTTGTGTGTTTGAAGTAAGTAGGAGTCTGAAGTCATTGATCAGGTTTCCATTGTGCCAGATACCATATGGATTCAGAAGGGAAAGATTGTTTCTACCTTCAGAGAGACCATAAGTGTTGCAAATCAGACACGGGCAATGTGTGGGGCTGCACTGACTTCTCTGGGAAGCCCTCAGAGTTGGTCTGACATGCTTGCTGACAGAGTATTGCTAGTGCCTTTCATGCAATGGTTTTGTGAAGCTGTTAACATGAAAAGAGTTTGGGCGGTGTGATTACTTTCAGTCCCCTTATACTTATCAGCTAGTGCTGTTTCAAAAGCATGTGTATAAAAAAACCTGAAATTGTCAATTTTTGTTGCATGCTTTTCCATCCCATTTGTGTGACATTTATTCTCAGGGATTACAAATTCCTTGAGCTGGGACCAGTTTTCTCTCATTGTTTGCTGGTTGTAATTGGACACTGAGCTCTGAGACCTCTGACCAAGACTACAATAGCAATCCTAACAGTAACAATATTTTTTTCTATTTCTTCTCTTGTTTATTTTTTGCACACCTCTCAGTTTCTTGATGAAAATCAATTGCATCAGTTTCGCTCCATTTCTAATTTTGTGGTTTAGATATAAAGTTGCTAGGTTTTCTGTAAATACAGAATTCAAGATAATGTTGACCCTCTGTGTACCATTTTTACAAAATATAAAATTGGACCTATAGGATACTTCTTTTTTCTCAGTAATGGCTTTTTTTCTTTTTTTTTAGTAACTTTATAAAAATTCTATTTCATCTGGTTTGTCAGTGTGAGAACTGCAGAGATTTCCATAGTGGTAGGACTTCTATCTTTCATCAGTTTGCCTGCAGCCTTAGGAACCTGACCAAGCAGCCACCAATTGACCAGATCTTCAGCTCTGTACTTGTACCCTATGGAAGGCAGCATTTATAAGTGCCTGCCACATGTGGAGACTCAGTTCAAAGTACACTAGTATTTTTCTGTGATGTTTTTATGTGAAATTCATGAATGAAAGTTGTCAGGTGCAGACCATTTCTCTGGGATAGGCTTTTATAAGTAGTAACTATGGTATTAATGTGATATTTATACACACAAATAACTTCTGAATGATAAACTTGTGAAATGAGGTGGACCCTTTTCTCACAATCCTAGATTTGGTCATGCTTTTGATAAGTGGATAATTTGATATATTTTGTTTATAATCCTCTCTAGTCTCCCTTTTTCCACTCTGGTGGCACATTTCAAAAAGATGGTGTCTTTTTATTTCAGTCTTTACAGAAAAATACTGCACTGCTAACCATGTGGATAAACTTCCCGGTCCTAGGGACTGGGTCCAGATTCTTCAGGATCAAATTAAACTGGCAAGAAGACGATTAAAAAGAGGCTCAGGTATGTATAAAGATATAAGGAACAACATGTGAGTGTAAGATTAAAATCTTTACATCCACAGAAGTGTTTTTCTTGTTGACTGTAGAGTTGTACATGTTCAATCTATGAAACTTATACCTCAAAGATTTTATCAGGTTTCTGATAAAGTACAGTGTTTCCTTACATTCAGTATGGCAGCAAGTTTAGGAGCTATCTTTGCATCCAAGTTAACTTTGAGTCTTTCTCAAATGTTGTCTCTAACCCCTTTCCATTAGCACCCAGTTTTCTTCCCAGTGTTTGCTGAAATCTGAGTCCTAAAGTAGCTGATCTATCCAGGGTTGTAGGTAGAAGTTTTTTAATTCTGTGTTATTTGGTCTGACAAGCCACTCACAGTACTGTTAAGACATAACTCAAATGACCTTTCCCTCTAAACTATACATGTCTGGAAGGATAGATGATTTTTTTCACATTCCTTTTGAAAGAATCAACATCACTGTAGCAAAAAAAACCCCCACCCACCCTGGTTGTGCCAGCAAGGTCCTGTCATACGTGGGAGGGAGCTTGCCAGCAGTAGGTAACAGGTAAGGTAGGTAGGGTTTTGCAGCAAAGCTGATCAAAGTTTGCAGCAAAGCTCAAGTTTGCTGATGATACAAAGCTGGGAG
>NW_010324215.1:0-32176 GCF_000700745.2 Antrostomus carolinensis
CCGGCCCAGGGCTGCCCGGGAAGGCGGGGCTGGTGCCTGCGGGGCGGGTGTCCCCGCTCTCCCCGGAGCTTGCTGGAGCAGGTAAGGGCCATAAAACCTCCCCAGGAAAGGCGGGAGCTGGAGGGTTGGGGTACCCTCTCGGAAAAGTCCGGAGCGACCTGGTCCGACCTGGGGGAAGCTGAGCAGGACGCGCTCTGAAAATACAATGATGTTTTAAGGTACATGTTTATTCTTTTAAAGGCAGCATGGGCTTTTGAACTCCCGTAAATTCATCAAGTGGCATGGACAGTAAGCCGCTTTAAACCCCTGAAAGTAGTGTAAGCGTTTAAGCCACCTTAGATGCTTAAAGCAATATAAGCTGTTAAAACGCCCTTAATCCTTAAGTGTTTAAATCACCTTAAATCTTGGGTGAGAGAATGAGCTGCCTGGAAAAAAAGACCCTTCCAGTGACCCTCCCCACAAAACAAAACCCCCCAAAAAACTCCATTCAGCAAAAGTAACCTGATGGATAGAGGTAAAAATGAATTAATGTAGGGAAAATTACTCGAGTTCTTGGTGCTTGCAGGGAGATAGGGGTAGTGTAGCTTTCTAAAGAGGGTACCTGGTTTGTGCCATCTACATTAATCTGTTCCACCTACATTAAAACCATGGTGCTGCTTCCTGTTGCTCTCAAGCCTTGGTGTGAACTCAGATCTTTTGTACCTTTTCCTGGCCAGCCCTGGAAGCTGAGAAGTGGAAAAGGGAAAATACATTGACACTTACCTGTTGAGTGGGCAAGACTTGCTCTGATGCAGGCAGCAATAAATACCATCAATTTGTTAATCGGTCTGTTGCATATTTTTCCAAATCTGGTGCCCTGAAATAACTTAGTCCCTTACCTGGCTATGTACTGTATGTGGGGGCCTCTTTGCACCCCACTCCCCCAATCCTATGGCCCATTGAGGTGCTTGAGGTGAAAGCTGCCATCACTGATGGCTTCCCCAGCCTGAGCCCCATATTCTTTTGTCACCAACCTGCAAATGGCATCACCCTTTTTGATGGCCGAAGTGTGGGGTAACTGTGGCTGGAGGAGACCTCTGGAGACCATCTTGTCCAACCAATGCTCCAAATTCAGAGTTTGGCTAGGTTGCTTGCAGCCTCACCCAGCGGTACCCTCAGCTGGATGCCTGCACACTTACCTGAGCTGGGAGGCTCCATTCAAGGCTGTGCTGCAACCTCCCTCCCCTTCCTGGAGAAAACCCTGAGCTTTCAGCCCCTGGGCAGCCTGCAGGTTGGTTTGCCATTGTGGAAGATGTGAGACATGCATGTACACACCCATAGCTGGTAGCCAAGCCTTAGCCAGCATGAAGCACCCACCTTTACCAAGTGACTAGGTGCTGCCTTCCCCACTGAAGGATGTCCAGCCTCACCACCAGCTGCTGCTGCTCACTGGTGGGGCTAGCCAGGCCAAGCAGGTTCAGGAGATTCTGACCTCAGGGGCTCTCTAAGCATAAACCTGGGGTTTGAGGAATTACCATTTGGTTAGTAACACTGTAGAGGAATGAAAAAGCTGTGGCTTTTTAGCTCATTCTCTTCAGCTCATAGAATGGCAGTGGTGAGGACAAAACTGGCTTTCTCCCTATGATGAAAAAAATCTGATGAAAATGTCTGCTTACCTTTAAAAACATACTCCAGCATCACACTACCAGAATATTATTACTATTTGAATATCATAATTGTGTTTAATAGGAAAAAAATAGAATTGCACAGATTTTGATGGGAGGCAACTCATCAACAGATCCCTCCTGACTCTGTTTCAGTAGCTGATAAGGTGGAATTTAACATTTACCACATCTGGAATTGGGCAGCGATCTTGTTTTCTGTTACCACAACATTTAAAAGCTCTGTTGTCAAAAACGGCATGTGCTGTAGATATATCTTTCACCCCTCTTCCTGTTCTGAAAAGAACACACAGATTTTTTTTATTATTTTTTTTATTTCCCCCGCCCCACCCCCCCCGCTTTCCATTTGCAATGCTCACTGAAAATGCAGCAACAAACGCCCGGTGCGAGCGAGTGGCTCACACTCCGCTCCGGGCAGAAAATCTTTGGGCTATGGAAGAAGAACCTCTTGGTGGCGCTGGTGCTCACCATGTAGTTTTTGTCTTTGCCCGGTGACAGCAGGTACCGATCTTCCAACGTGCTGCATTTCCGCTCGCTGCCGTTCTTCTCCAGAAACGCTGCGTTCAGGGACTGAAACTCTAGACCACCTTTAATCAGAGTTTGATGTCATGAAGAGGAAGGATCAAACTTGGGTTGATTACTTTCAAATGGAACAAAACCAAGTCACAAAGAGTTTTCTAGGGTATTTTATTTTCATTTTAGTGGTCATTCCCTCAATAGTTTCCCTGCATTTACTATCTTAAAATTTTCAGGCAAGTTTTTTCAAATTTGGAATATTTTCCACAGGAACATTATTAAATATGCTTAATAAGCCTCTGATTTTAATGTTGCATTGTACTTTCCTCAGATTATATTAAATGGTCAATACAGGTGCTTGGATGCTGTATTATATATGTACATATATGTATGCATATAAATCCAGATTTATTTGCATGCTAGGGCTTTAGCAAGTTATGGTCCTTCAAATTTATCTGACATACATCTATATCTGGCTGCAGTTTTTGTCATGGTGAGCATTTTTGTTTATGCAGAATGTCTGGAATTACTGTTCCCTTTATTATATATCTAATCTAAGTGCTGGATGACAGTTAAAGATAGCAGAGACCATGCCCTAGATGACTACAATTGCATGGTACCTGGTGTTTCTAGTGTATTTTATTTAAAAAGCTGTAATTTAATATATCTTTCTTCCCCTCAGCTGTTACTTGCAGCCTGGTAGTAGCTAGCACCTTGAGCAGAGAGCGGGGCTCTGCTGTGTGAGCCGTACAGAAGGGCAGAGCAGGGTGCTTATGCCAAGGGATTTGGGCCCTGGGTTGTGCACAGATGCTGTGAAAGGGAAGAAAGGAGAATTGCTGCCTCCGCCCGGGCTGGGCAGCACAGAGCAGGAACACTGCCATCATTGGCCACAACCACAGTTTTGTGGTTGTTGCCAGTCATAAGAGGTCTAGCTCCAAATCTTACTTGACTTAGGCAGGTTTTGGCCATCTGCATCCAAGGTTGCTGTAGTACTTCCCCTGATGGGTGGCCAAAGCTGTGGATGTGTGGTGAGCTTTGGCGTGGGTCTACGTGCTGTGGGGTCACATAGTTCTGCAGATGCATGGACAAAAAATAGCCAGCTCTCTACTTCTGCAGTGTTGAACAGAGAAAATGACTATAAATGTGTATGAAAGAGAGGCAGGTATAGAAACTCATTTCAGAACCAATTTCTACTTTGAGGGGAGTGTTCAGGTTTGCAGGTAGATAGCTAGTCTAATGGCCTCAAGGTTTGGACACATGTTACTTGTTGAGAGAAATTATTTTTAAATAATAATTTGTAGTAAACATTTTTTAGAAGTTAAATCAAGAGAACCTGTTGCCTGAAGCTATACTATTTAAAATTTTATTAAACTTGATTTGACATAAAGCAATGAAATAATCAGAGCAATCTGACATCATGATCAAATCAACAAATTAGTCTCTGTATTGGACTGGAGTTAAATTACAAAGCAATTTAAATAATCAAACTAGTAGGCATGTAATCAGTAATTAAAATATATTTGCAGACTATAAAGTTGGTATTTCCAAATACTAAAAACATCCAGATGTTTGAGGCCAGTTTTGAAGAAGCTGACCCAGAAGCAGTTTGAGTGACACGGCTTATGATGGTATCACATCTACAGTTTTCAGGAAGTTCAGAAACAACTGAAAAAAGTAGCAACAACAGTCACTTAACATGTATTCATCAGCGAGAAATATATTCAGACTAATTGGTCATCATCTCCCATTTTTCCTTCCTCTACTGTTCTTCTGCTTTCAAACTAGAAATGTACAGTTTTGCCTCCCTGAACTTGATACAGAAAATTAAACCTGGAGAGCCTTGTAAAGAAAACCATGTCTGAAATACATTTTAAACACAGGCTTTTTCCCCACATGTACTATTTCTCAGTGCATGCAAATGCTTACATGTAACATAGGCAGAGGTAAGTTTTAGAACCACTTGGTACATCTATTTATTACTTTGGCTTTTTACATACCTTATTATTTTGTTTCTATTATTTTCAGTCTTCTCATCTCTCCATTTTCTGCATGACTAATCCATCTCAGCCTCCCTCTGCCCAAATGCAGATTTCCTCACAACGTTTTTCCAACTCGAGGCTTGATTCGATCAAGTTCAAGCAGTTGCTTGATCTAGTAGTTAACATTTATATTCTGCAGGCCACTTGAGTCAAAGCCCTAGAGCTTAGCAGCACTCTACTAGCTGTGATGACTCTGCCCAAGTATTTTGTGAGCTTAACCATGAACGGTGGTGTCCAAGGCAGTAGCTGGGAAGAGGTATGGGTAAGGCAGGGGAACAGCATGTGGAGGAAGGGTACAATTCCTTGACTCGTGCACCAGCTTGACTTCTTTGTCTGCAAAAAGGAGACTGCTGTCCCACCCCAAAACTCACTGTGACTTTGCAGAGGTAGAAATCCTGCTTCTCACCAAAGGGTCACTTCTGCATGAGTTAGTGTGGCTGTTCACGTGTGGCTTTTATACTGCAGCAAGGGAGGCATGACATAAGTATCAGGAAAAAAAATTGTGCTTTTCTCCTACCTTATTATCTCAATTTTCTTCTTGAGAGATTGTGATGTGCTAGAGCAGCAGCTTTGCTAGATGGAAAGTTTGCTTGCCAGTTTTATCATGCACCTTTATTCAGATACCCGTTACTGTTTGCATATGATACAAAAGTGCTGCAGGTTGAAACCTGACAATGAATTGAACCTAGTCAAGGGATATGGCCTTGGGATCTAAGCTGATGTTTGGTCTTCTGGTCTTGTTGAAACCATGCTGGTTTTGGGGGAAGTGAGTGTCTTGCAACTCATGTTCCGAACCAACATGTATCTGGCTTGATTGACTCCCTGCAGGGAAAACTTAGATTCATGTTTGGAAAAAAAAGGTGAGAATGTAATTCTCTGTTTTAATTGTGTAATATTTTTTTTCCCCATAAGGTTTCAGGGCAAGCAAGGTTTGTTTAGTCCCTACAAGTAAAGTTGTAGCAGAAAGTGTCTTAGGGTCAGCTTAGAATTAATATTTACGTCTGTGAGTAAATGGTGAAATTATGTTGTTTTGAGAAGTTCTATAAACATTGAAAATAAAAGTGCTGTGGTTTACAGACATGTATTCTCTGTTACTTAATAATGTGTAGAGTTACACATTTGAAAGGGTTCACACTGAAAAAGGTGAACAAAGCTGAAACCAAGTTGTGTTCTTAAACTGGTTTGGCATAAGTTGTGTTGAAAACAATACTAGAAATAACAGAATAAACCCTTAAGAGTGGTAACACTAGGTCAGATCAGAGTTTCACTTTAGGCTGGTATTCTGTCACCCATGTTTTGTTCTTTTTTTCCTTTCTTTCTCTAAGGATGATAGGCCCCGGCGGACACTTGGATTTCACTTGATGCTGTGTTGCAGTCAGCCGGAGTGTGTCCTTAATAGGAGCAGCTCGTTCTGGGGTGGGGGTCATTAGCCAGTTTGAGAAAGAGAGCATCTCACACAGTCAAGGGTGCAAACAGCTGCTGTTCCCTCCTCCCAGCCTCAAGCTTTTGTGCACAATGAGACCCTATGTATACAGCAATTTCCTGACAAAAGTCACTTGCTGATCAGAATAGCCCCAAATCCAGAGAGCCTTCCCTGGGTGTCAGCCTTCCCCACCTCGGGGAAAGACCAGACACATAATGCTCCCTAGGGAACAAAGGTGTCCTGCACAGTCCTCTGCTCAATAGGGAGCTTGCAGGTGCAATCTACCACACTCCAAGTGCACATCCCCTCCTAATTATTTCCAGTGACAGAGTCAGCCACCTTGCCCTGCTGTTGCATCCTCTAATTGACCATCTTAACAGGGATGTTTCTCTTCTGCCTAGATCCAAAAGGGCCTCCTGACAGTTCCCAGGAAACCTTTGTCCCTTTTTTGGTAGCTCCTGCCGGCTGAGAGTCCCAGCAGCCCACTTCCCTGTGAAGTTCAGGATTCCTCTCTCTGCTTTGTGTCACTGGCTGTGGGCGGTTTACAGCACTGTTAACCTTCCCCTTTTGCTATAGAAATATCATCTTCCAGACATGGTTACTAAAATCCAGAGTGCTGTGATCAAAATGGAGAAGATGAGGAAGGGAACCCTAGGGGAATTTGGGCCTCGGTGAGGGGTGGTATCCGTTAATATCAGCCTTGGCTCCTGCGCTTGCACCAAGTGCGCTGCAGCGCTGAAGGTGATCTGGTTGCAGTTTGTCTGAGATGTAATTAGCCTGCTAACTGATTGGAAAGACGGCAGGAATGTGTGACATCTGCGTATCTGGGTCTGTGACTGCAGTTCACACATGAAGACGTGCCAACCTCTGCCCAGATTTGGGGATCAAGGCATAGCTCTACATGGGGAACAGGGAAGACTCTAATTCACACAGAAAATCGCTTTTGTTCTTTGGCCATATGTCATTCTCCATGCCTGTGGAGAACGTTTGCCCTCAGTGCCCAGGGAGGGCTTTTGCATAAGATCTGCGTCACCTGGTGTAATTGTACTTGTACTGGTTATTTTAATATCCTTCTTACTCATGCTTGGGGTGGGACAGGCAAGGCTGAAAGGAATCTGTGTAGCTCTTCTGACTGCAAAGGGAAAATAATCAGGCTTTAAAAAGTAATCTCATCGGATACAATCATCTGTGCTTCTGAACTGTTTTGACAACAAATTTTCCCCCTTTGCTCTCTAACGGAGTTCCAGGCACAACTAAACTCACTTCTGCTTGCTAAAAACCAGAGCAGCTCTGCAGCACATATTTCATTAAGGGGAAGGCAGGGAATAGGTTTAAAAAAACCCAAATCAAAACAAAAAAACCCACCCAACAAAAAACCCCCAACCCCCCCCAAAAATAGTAGAAATAAATATGTATTATGGTGTTCAAGGCATTCTTCTTTTTCCCCCTTGAAGTATTTCTTAGACCAATTATGTGAGAAATTCATTATATGTGAGGATTTTGAAATAGCAAAGTGAATTAGCTGTTTGCAGACCTGCTCGCCTCTGTAAATGGGAACATGCCATATGACAGTGGGCCAGATTTTACTGTTCTAGGCATCACTGATATAGCTGTTTATTCTCTGAGCCTGGAAGAGATCCAGCAGGATTTAGTTTTATGAGGTTTAATGTAAAGGTGTTGTATTTCATGAGATGAAATCATAACACAGTGGGTTTGCAAAAATTCTGAAAGATTATTTTTTCAGAGTGTTGGCAAGCGTGATTCTCCTGTGAATTACGTGTCTAAAAGAGAAATATAGATCGTCTTTCATTGGGTTGAAATGATAACTAATCCTTAATCCTTCCTAGATGGTCTGTGTCATTAATGCTGGCTGTGCATTTAGAATGTGTCCAGGTAAGAGCTTTAATTTTGTAACACTACGCGTGGCGCAGCTGTGCCTATAGCCATAGGAGCTAGCCACATATTTGAAACGCCTGCTGTTATTTTTGGGATACGTCTCTGAATTTGGGGGTTTTTTTCTAGACCTTTTTATTTTGTGAAGAAGAGAGAAAAGCATCTGGCATCTCTGACCCATTTATAGTTGTGGAAGACCTATTAGTATTATTAACTATATCTGCAATATATCCATTAATACTTATGCTTGAGCAGATTTTACGTTGACTATTTGATTGTGGAGAATGATGACTATTGAGCAGTTTCTTGAGGTTTCCCCTCACGTGTTGCCTCATACACTAAGCAGATAAGATTACACTGATTTAAGGGTGTCAATTCCCAGCTACTTTTTTCTGCTTTAGAGCAATGTGTAACAACAGCTCCCTCTTTAGCTTGCCTTGTTCTGTGAAAGCAGAGGGGTAGGTCTACGAAAGAAACACAGGGCTGGGAAAAACCTGGCTTCTATTTTCAACTTTGTTTAATTCAGTGTGATTTTGAACAAATCATTGTATCTCTCTGTATATGTTTTGTTTTCTAGTAAAGGGGTATGACATTGTTACAGTCAATTCACTAATACCCCCTGTGGCACCCCAAGGCCCCAACACTGAGCTCTGGAACTTACTGTAGTATTTAGCCCAGAACATGGGGGCGCTCAGACCTGTTACGCATCTAAGTAAGGCTCAGGTTTGGCTGTACAAATGTTCACAGATAAAAACCCTCATTCCTACCCTTGTAGGACAATAAGTCTGCTGCTTATGAGGGAAGTTGGCACCTTGCTGCTTGCAGTTCATTATTTTTAAACATACTCAGATTTTTACATAGGCAGAACATACTTCATAAGGATGGGAAAAATCCTGATTACTTTACATGACTCTGTTTTTAGGAACTACTTTAGGAGCATTTACACCATAATGTGTATTTGAACATGGGTCACTCACTGGTGACATCATGCTGTTGGTATTGCATGTGGTGAGAAGAGGCAGTATATCTGTTACTTCCTTAACACTCATCAGTTACTCTACTCTTTTGTTTGTGCTTAAATTCGAAGTGGTAGAAATGCATAGCTATGTGTTACTTTTTGGGTTAGATTTACATAAATTGAAAAGGGCCTGACTTCTTGTGATGGCATTAAGCAGGTACAACTTTTTCCCATCTGTGGGTACCAGTCAGCCAGTGAGGAAAGATGGTTTGCTGGACCTCATACTTGTAAAGAAGGAAGGTCTAGCTGGGGAGGTGTAGGTCAGGGGTGACTTTGGCTGTGGTGAACATGAGATGGTGGAGTTCAGGATCCTGAGAAGAGGGAACAAGGCAAATAGCAGGACCAGAACCCTGGACTTCAGGAGATAAACTTGAGCCTGTTCAGGCACTTGCTTGGCAGAATTACGTGTGTCCTGGATACAACCCTGGAGAGAAAAGGGGTCTGCGAGGACTGGTAATTTTTTTCCAAGATCATCTCCTCCAAGCTCAAGAACAGTCCATCCCACTGAGCAGGAAGTCAAGCAAAGGCAGCAGCAGGCCTTCACAGAAGTCCAAGGAGCTTCTGACTAGAGAATAAAAGGCATCTTAGGGGAGTTAGAAACAGGGACAGGTGACCCAGAAAGCACATAGAGATGCTGTCCAATCATGCAGGGATGGGGTTAGGAAATCCAAAGCCTACCTGGAGTTGAATCTGACAAGGGACATTTAAAGGTAATAAGAAGGGCTTTTACAGGTACATTGACAGTAGAAGGAAGAAAAGGGAAAATGTGGCTCTGCTGCTGAATGGGGCAGAGGACTTAATGACAAAGAACACAGAAATGTCTGAAGTACTCAATGTCTTCTTCACCTTAGTCTTCACTGGGGCAAGTTCTGTTTAATCTTAATGACCTGGACATGGGGAGTGCATCCTCAGTAAGTTTGAAATAAAGTGTATCAATGCCTCAGGTGATACAAAACTGGGAGGAGGAGTTGATAGACCAGATGATTGTGCTGCCATTCAAAGCTGGAGAAATGGGCCACAAAAATCTCATGAAGTTCAGGAAAGCAAAATGCGAAGTCCTGCACCTGGGGAGGACTAACCCTATGCATCAGTGCATACTGAGGACTGATCAGCTGGAAAGCAGCTTCATAGAGAAGGGCCTGGGGGTCCTGGCAGACACACAGCTGACATGAGCCAGCAATGCACCCTTGTGGCAAGGAAGGTTAACAGGGACCCTGGGCTGCATTAGGAGGAGTGTTGCCAGCAGGTCGAGGGAGGTGATCCTTCCTCTCTACTCAGCATTGATGAGGCCAAACCTGGAGTGCTGTCTCCAGTTCTGTGCTCCCTGGTACGAGAGAGACATGGATGGGCTGCAAAGATGGTGAAGGGACTGGAGCGTCTTTCCTGTGAGGAAGAGCTGAGAGATTTTGAACTGTTCAGCCTGGAGACGAGAAGGCTGGAGAGGGTCTCATCAATTTGTGTACAAATATATGAAGGGAGGGTACATAGAGGAGGGAGTCAGGTCCTTTCCAGTGGTGCCAAGTGACAGGACCAGAGGCAATGGACACCAGTGAAACACAGGAAGTGCCATCTGAACATAAGAAGAAACTTTTTTTACTGTGAGGGAGACCAAGCACTGGCTGAGTTTACCCAGCGAGGTTGTGGAGTCTTCATCCTTCAAGGTATTCAAAATCTGACTGGACATGGTCCTGGGCAACTGACTCTAGGTGGCCTTCCCTGAGCAGGGGGGTTGTACCAGGTGACCTCCAGAGGTCTCTTCCAACCTCAACCATTCTGTGATTCTGTGCATTTTTAAAGCCACGAGGAGTATGGCTGCATGCAACAGATGGAGCCAGCAGTACCTCAGGAGAAACTGGTTGTCAGAAATCTAAAGTCACCATTCTTCAGTAGTATAATTGACTGTGGGTTTTGAGGTTTTGGAACACCATGAGTACATGGGCTTGTATTCTGAGAGCACATAAAACATAGCGCTGAGCATCCCCTGGTAAAAATAAAACAATCAAGCTAAAAGCCCGCCTGTCTCATAACAACAACATGACGAAACATGAAATGTTCTTTTCCTTGGAATTCCAATTTTCTATGATTTATTTTGCCAGTCTGTAATCAGAAATAGCTGCTCCATCAGAGTAGGGAATGCAAAGAGAGATGAGGTCAGAGTTCGACACAAAAGTGATGTATGAGCTGGCATCAAGGAGGAATTCTGAACTCCCAGAATAGAAAATGTGCTGTAAATATTGTATTTTCTTCAAGGCAAGAGGAGTTGCAAATATTTCAAATTATGGGTTATAGGGGAAAGTAAAAACATGATTTCTAGAAGGTAGCCCATGTCAGAGCCATCATTTATCTCTACTGGCCATTTAGAACAGCAAGTTGTGGTCTCTTGCTAGGTTTTTTGGGGGGTTTTGGGGTTTTTTTTTAGTTATTTTCCCTGATTGGTATACAAAAAGATAATTAGTAATGAAAATAAATTAAAATGAAAGGTGTTAGTTCAGGTTTTTTTGCTCATGGGCCTGAGAGGAGAACTTGACTCTGAAAATACCGGGAGGGTACAATAGTTTTCAGAAATTAGATTCCTCTCTCAAATAAAAAACAAAACCAACTTTTAAACTATGGAAAAATGCTGCAGTTTCATCTGCTCTGGGGATGAAATATATAGGGCTTTAGAGGGGATGAAGCCTCCTTATTGTTCTGAATCCAGTCCTTACCCTAGCAAATCTTTAGGCCATTTGTTCATACTGAGAACTCCAGCCAAATCCCCTGGCTCCCTTGGGGAATGGCACCCTTTGGACACAGTCTGCCATTTGTTAAGTACTTTGCTGCAAGGAGCCCTTTTTTATTACACTGAATCGCTCAAGCTTTGCTGGAAATCCCAGGGTTTGTCTGTGTGCATGTATATACTTGCAATAATTCCTGTATTTAACTGTTCCCCTGTGTGTGTGAACATATGTGTGTATGTGCGTGCTGTGTGTATATATACGTATTCTGGTTATGTGGATGTATACGTAGTGTGGTTCTGTGCATGCATGAGCATGCACACCAACACAGAGAGGAAAGGTTGAATGCAAAAGTTGTTTTCTTCCTATTTTACACAGCCAACAAGGAATGCATACTCATCTTCATCACAGTGCATCTCCATAATCGTTCCTCTTCTATTTAGCAGGGAGGAAAAATCCTTTTTAATTTTTAGTGAAAACATGCACAGACATCTATTTCTGAGAGGTGAAACCAGCTTTCCTACCGAGCATCCTACATCTCCTGCAGTATTCCCAGGTCCTTTAATTGCACATCACCTCCAGACTCCCCTGTCTCCCCTGACCTCCCTCTGCCCAGGGAGGAATAGATGGGGTGTGGAGGCTTCCACAGCTGCCATTAGCCACAGGAGCACTGTTTTTGGTTTCTGTCCCCTGTTTAGCTGCTGATCTTCATATAGAAATGTGATGTCTCTGTCAAATGTTTATATATGGCTGGCCAGTGAGGAAAAAACATAAGGGGGAGGAAGTGGAGATACCAGCTCTGATGCTAGGTAAGCCCCACTCCTTTCAGAAGTCAGGGTAAAATCTAGGGTTTTGAGGTGTCAAGGGGCAGTCAGCCTGCTGACATAGAAGCAGTCAGTACTGCATGAAATATAGAAATGATAGTCACATTACTGCTTACAAATTTTTTCATTCTTTCTTTTTAATTTTTCTCTTCAGATCAGTTTGATTGTCCTAGCAATGAATCAAAGAAAATCAGAAGGTTGAATAAGTGGCATATGTTTTTCTTCTGTAATTCATCAGGTTTTCCATTGCAAGAAAGTCCCAGACTTTTGGAATCCATCTGTTCAGTTACTGTAAACCTGGGTTTCACCCTCCTGTTTCCATAACAATTCTCTCTGCAGGAGCAATAGGAGCTGGAGTGATTGATGAGATCTCAACTTACTATTCTCATTCAGCCCAGGAAGAACATAGTGCTGGGATAATTGACCCATCATTTCAGAGCAACATGTAGGAAGTCTGGCAGTTAAAAGACACTTTGCATCTGATTATAATCTCTTATAGCAATTCTCTGTTGGAGCTGCACTGACTTGAAGCTGAGTTTGTATGGGTATCTATATGAATTCAAAATCAGGCTCTTTTATTTTAGCTCACACAAAAAAAGGGGAGAAGTTGCTATAGAGAATCATAACTCCTCAGGTTTGGAAGTGATATTGAGGTTGTTCGACCTGGAGAAGAGAATGTTCCAAGGAGACATTATTGTGGTCTTTCAGTATTTAAAGGGGACCTATAAGAAAAATTGGGACAAACCTTTTAGCAGGGCCTGGTGCAATAGGACAAGGGATAATGGTTTTAAACTAAAAGAGTGTAAATTTAGACTAGATATTAAGAAAGACATTTTTTTACTATGAGGATGGTGAAACACTGGAACAGGTTTCCCAGAGAGGTGGTAGAAACCCCATCCCAGGAAACATTCAACGTCAGGTTGGACAGGGCTCTGAGCACCCTGATCTAGTCGGGGGTGTCCCTGCTTGCGGCAGGGGGGTTGGACTAGATGACCTTTAAAGGTCCCTTCCAACCCAAACCATTCTATGATTCTGTGATAGTTTCTGTGGAATAAGAGAGGAGCCATAGATTACTTAATACTGGATGGGTGCCTTTTCCCCATAGGTTTAATACAGAAATCTTTTTGACTGCAGTTGTGAGAGGCAAATGGAAGCAGGTGTTCTCACGGAAATATTTAATTCCTATAGCAATGGTCACATTGGGGAAGAGGTGTCCCAAACATGGTTTTCTGGTTATGAACTGTGCAACAGGAAATGATGAATGGGCTGGAAGTCTCAGCTCTTCCTCTTGTCTGTGAATTTATTCTTTTTCTGTTGAAGTGACTTTCTTTTCTCCAGTGTTTTGCCTATGCCTTCCCTGACTGTGTTACAAGTGTATTCACTACAGTTTTACAGAAAGAAGAGCTGTCAAGCCTTTATAAAGAGTATCAGCTAGTCTGTTCCTTGGCATTCCTCCATAAGTACCAGCTAATAAAGCTCCATCATTGAAAAGGGATTTTATGACTCTGTGTAGAAGTTTCTGGGAGGTTTGCTTGGTTTTGATCCCTTATATTTGCATGGTGACATAGAGGCTGCAGGGCCATCATGTCATCTGGTCAGTCACTCTCACAGGAAGGTTTTGGATCCTGAATTCCCATATGTGATTTGAGATGGGTGTTACACACATCATCATTTGGCATCATGAAAAGTTAATGGGAAGCAAAGCATATTCGTGTGATGCCATTTTCACCCACTCTGTTCTCCAGTAGGATGTCACCAGCTATTACTCTAGCCTGCCCTAGATGATGTAAAATTAAGGATTTCAGACCTGATCTCAAGTTCTGTGTTGCACTTCCAAGGAAAAATGGCCCTTCTGCATGTCCAGTTGTGCTGAACATCCAAATCACTGCCAGAGCTTCACAAAAATGGCATATGCCTTTCCCAAACTATTTGGTGTAGATCACATACCTCTGCAGACCTTTGCTAGAAGCCAAAGAGGCTGCCTGTATTGATTTACTCATGGGGCTTGGAGAGGGCTGTGGGAGTTGGAGTGAACCTCCGGTCAGTAATTTCTTGGACTCTGCAGGGGAATGTGAGCAAGTATCTGCCTGGAGGGAGAGGAAAACCAGGGTTTTAAGGAAGATCACAATCTGACTTCTCTTCGATCTGTGAAACTAATACACTTCTTATGCAGAGCACCTCTAGCTGCAGGGTCTTTACTTCCTCCTTGCTTCCCGTGAAGGTGTCTGGAGTGTTTTCTTTATGGTCCAGTCTATGCAAAATTCTATTGATAAATTAGGTAATGTTCAAATTTGATATGAAAATTTGTGCAATTATCTCTCAGAGCTAAGAGGAAGGCTAACATGTCCATCTTTGATCAAATACACATGGTTTCATTTTCCACTATTCTGCACACACAGACTGTAGTGCTTTTTAAGTTGTACTCACTTAGAAGTTGCTGTATGTGCCATGCTAGCTTTTCGATAAATGAGACAGTACATGATCCACTGTTAATGAGCCACTGAAAACTTCTGCAGTTTTTGAAACAGAGTCCAAGTGCAGTGCCTTTGGAAGCTTGATATAGCTGCATGAGTTCAGGTTTTAATTTCCAAAATGTGCTAATGGAAGAAATTAGTTCTTCTAAATATTAGAGAATACATCTTTGGCTAGCAGAAATTCTTGAAACTGATTCGCCTTTGCAAACCACACTCTGGTGATTCAGACTGAAGAATGCTTTAAGCCTTTTGTCTGTAAGGTACACGTCTTATGTAGGCTTCTGTTTTAATTTACTGCACTTGTATGCAGGTTTTTCAAACTAGTCACAGTGGTCTCTTATAAATCACAAGAAATAGTCCACCCTCAATACCCTTTCCAGCCCTACACAATGAGTCAAGGCTTGTCAAAGACCATTTTAGAAATCTTGAATAAATCTGACATTATGTTGAGACAGCTGTTAAATATATTTCTTTTTTCCCCTCAGGTTTCCTTGCCCTCACTATGAACAATGCAATTGGTTTAGTGCTATTTTTAACCCGACTTTTCATTTCAGTCATATGTATTCCTACCTTCCGTGCACACTTAAGTTAATTTATTCTAACATGAAAAATACTGGGAAAGTCACTACCCCCCACAAAAGATTTTTATAAGCTGAACTGGGGGCTAGCTCTTGCACATATACACTCCAGATGCACAAGCCCACCATTAAAGGAGTAAAATCTGATTTCAGGGTGCAGTCTGACTCTTATGTACATCTTCCCTGAAAAACAGTGTATCTTCTGAACAAAAATCTCAGCAGATGTGCCTAAACTAACCCTGTGTCTGAGAGCAGTTTGCTTCAGTGTGGAAGGGAGAGCAGAGGTCTGCTGATGTCCCTGCTTCTTCAAGAGGCTTTTACCTAGCATGAGAGCACAGTGGTGGTGTGGAGGGTTGGGGTTTTTTTGTGTGTGTATGGGCGTGGGGGGGGGTGTTTGTTTGGTGGTTTTTTTGTTGGGTTCTTTTTTGTTTGTTTGTTTGTTTGTTTTGGGGGATTTTTTTTTAGAAATGTCATAGTGAAAAACAGAGGCAGCCTCCTGTTCATCACTGATAGCCCCATCATGTCTCTCTAAAGTTGGTGGGAATTGTGGCGCTCCTCAGGGAGAGCATGACTGGATAATGCTTAGGTTCATGATAATCTTTTCCTTTCCTTTTGCAAGTACTCCTTTCTACTTCTGGTTTTCATTTGTAGGCCGGCCTGGATGTGAGAATTTCAAACTGGTGTGATGGTGCAGGGGGGGTGAGATACTTGCAGTCTCCCAGAGGCTTGTTTCCCAGTGCCAAACCACTGTTGTTCTTCAAGAGCAATCAGGAAAATTGCACTTTTGCTTGAGGGCAGAGATGCACCTGCTGAGCTCAGGTAGTTGGGCAAAGACCTGTGTTCCCAAGTGATGTACCAGTGACTGATACATCAATAATGGTGACTGGTAATGAGTCAGGAATGGGGCAAATGTGGTGGGTCACGGTAATGGTAAACTACCATCTGTGCTGGTAGTTAAATGTGTGGTACGCTCTGCTTTCTGCTTCTAAGTAAAGGAATAACATCACTAGCTTGGAAGAAAATGGAGAACTATAACTCCTCTATTGTTGCCTTTCCAAAGGGGATTAAATAAGACAATAACTAATAAATAATATACAGAGAGTATGGGTCTGTCTTCAATCGGAGTTTAAACAAAGGGGTCTGGGCTTTTTAAGTGCCTCCTCTAATGTGCAGCTCTCTGGAATTTTTTTTTTTTTGCCAGAACATCCCTGGCATTGCAACAGACGGTGCTTCCTCCCAGGGCAGCGGCGGCTGGGCTTGGCATGCCAGGGTGAGCGAGGGAGATGACAGGGTGGTGGTGACAAGCCAGTGGCAGCATGCCATCCCCATCATGGCTCTGTGTGTGGGCAGCACCGTGAGTGTGCTCGCCAGCCGCACGCGTGTGCAGTGTGACCCAGCACCATGTTCCTGGGGCACCTGTGCCCTAACTCGCCCCTGCAGCCCCTTCCCTTCAGCTGGGGGGCAGCCCCTGTGTCCCAGCAGTTGGGCCACTGGAGTGCCGGCTGCCTCCCACCCGGGGTGAGGGTGCAGGAGGGTGTCAGGTGTGTTGCAGAAATGCTTCCTGGACCTGACTGCTGGTCACCGGAGAGAATCACTAAGTTGGGGAAGTAATCAAGGCTATATGAGAGAAATTAGGTTTTACAGCTAATCTGGACATTGAGGGGGTCCTTCTTTTTTTTCCTGTAGAGCAGAGAGGGGAACTCACCTGCTTTTGATTCACTGCCACCCTACTTTCTGCACTGCAGCACGTGCTTTCTGTAATACAAAAAGAAGGGTGGGAAACTTAGACATCATTTGTGTTGTGTCTATGGCCCTTGCAATTATAAACTTCCTGAGATCAGAAGGAACAAATCCGTGCCAATTAGAAGGCTTTTAATATCAAGTTGTGACTAATAAACATCTGAACTGCAGATGTGGTAGTGTAGGTGTACCTGTTGCCTGGGCTTTTTCTAGCATTAATTACTCTGGCAATTTCTGGTCCTGATTATGCACCTTAGCTATTTCTGAGGATAAAATAATGTACCTTCTCTTTGTTCCTTGCCCATTTATGGAGCGCAGGAATGTCAGCCCAGTTAAAAATGCAAATTTCCGTTTGAGCTACCATTTTAAACTGTGTGTTTATAACTGCAGGACAATGTCATTTGCCTATTTTATGCTTTTAAAGATGTTTTTCTGCAGCTACAAATAACAGAATTCAACATTTTAACTAAGGAAAACCTTAACTTCTGGTGAAAATGAAAAATGGAGCCCCAGCAATGCACAAAAACGCGACTTGTGCACCACTGAGAAGGTTTTTGGATGCCAGTGAGTATCAAGATCAGACATCAGCACTCCTATGATAAAGTTCAAATTCATTATTCCTACTTCTAGAAACAGTTTTGGACAAAAATAGAAACTCTGGATCCTAACTCTGAAATCTGAGACTCTATGGCATCAGCTCCAACTTTAATGACTTGACATCTCTTTGTTCACACCAATATCCCAGAGCAAAACAGCCCCATATGAGGCACTTTTGACTCCAAATGAATATCTTAGTTTCATGGCTATGGCAATGACTGAAGTAGCTGATCAGCAATGACCATCCTCTTTCTGCTTCCCCTGACCTTGATTCTCTCTTGAATATGGTTTGTACCCCTTTTTTTTTTTCCTTTCCCTTTCTGTTTAGCTTTAGAGTAGTACTGCATCAAATGTTACCCATAATCTTTTATCCTAAGCATTTCAAATGCCTTTCATGAAGCCCAGACCTCCGTGCTGTGAAATGCTGACCGCATTGTGGTCCCAGCTCTAGTCTGGTTTGATCTCTAGCAGTCTCTTGCTCTGTGTTTCCCCACTGCATAGCTATGTGTGTGTGTTGGGGGGTGAGAGGGGGGATAGGGACAATTGCTTGAAATCTGGTCTTTTCTCACTCTCTCTTTTCTCCCCATCACCTCAAACCCTGTTCACTCTGAATCATAAATGCAAAGTTACCCAAAGCAATCCAGCACAATGTAACACTGCTTGTGAATTAAAAACCACCTTTTATTAATGTTAAGTCTTTCTCTTACCATGCTAATGTCTGGAAAGTATTCTGTAGATAGGCCACAAATTGCTTTAGAATATTTTCTTTGTGTTATTTTGCTCTCTTCCCCTGGATCAGCAAGAATATGGTTCAAATATTAATTTTATGGTGTGTCTCTCAAGACTGGAATATAATGTTCAATTATGCATTCCATCTGCAAAACTCTGGATGCACAATCCCGCATTAAATAAAAACCCCAATGTGTTTTAAAGAAGAAACAGAAAGGAAGGATATGACACATAAAAGCAATGGAAGAAGAGCCTTCCATTATGCTTGACTTTGTGTAAAATCAGAGGGAGTTGTGTAAACCAGACAGAAGTCAACTGTATAAAAAATGGGAGTCAATACATGCCTTAGATTATGTCATGCTATTAAAACTTTCCTGCAAGATACAAGTTTAGAAGTAGAGCAATGCCTTGGATAAATATACCGGAGGCCTTATGATGTATACATTTCATACACTCATTCCACACACCCATATGCATGTGTATGGGTGTTTGTTCCACTTTGCTCTATAAGTCCTTTAAAACTCTGCCTCTGGAAACCATCCTTTTGCTGTGGGAGGTGGGAAGTGCTCTAGTGGCTTTAATGGCATCGCTCCTTTTCAGGGGTTTTCTCTACAGCAAGGAAACCTGGACAGGGCTGTGGCTTCTCTCTCTGTCTAGACGCATAAGAGTATAATTATTTTGAATCCTTGTCCCCTCACTCAGGGTTGGTGCTTCAGGGTGACACCTGCTTTGGAGGCAAACGGCTACCTTTGTGTCATTCAGCATAGTGGAAATCTCCCTGATCACACTGCCCAAATATGATGTGTCCTCTGAAGAGCATCTCTGGGTTTCTCACGGTGCTTTTCCACGTGGGCTGCGAGATCTTGGTGGCTGTGGCCCTCCTCACTATGGGAGCAGCTGGAGCCAGGCTTGGGGCTTTCGCCTGGGTAATGAGGAGAGGTGGTGAAAGCCCTGCGTGGAGCACTGGGGCTCTGAAGCACTGCTAGTTGAGGCAAGGCAAATGCAGGGCATGAGTTAGCTTGAAATTCAGCGGGTGAGAATGTCTTCAAAGTTAGCACAAGCACAGAAAGAGATGGTCGCTTTTCAATGCAGATGCCTTGAACACCACTGACAATGGGTGGGCCAGCTCTGGAAAGGGAGAAGCCACAGGGAGTTCATTCTCTGCTCTCCCTTGGGATAACAACCCAAGCGCTTCTCTGCACGGGCGCTTGGCCATTCAGGTTTACTAGAAGGAACATTTCAAGCATTCCCCTTCAGCATGTCTGCTTTTTTCAGGAAAGTGCACTGCTTCTTTGTTTGGCATCTCACCAAGGGCTCTTGGCAAAGCTGTCAAATGTGTCATTGTAATGGGAGGCCTCTTTGCCGCAGTTTGAGCAGTGAGAGCTGGCTGGGAAGCACGGGGCTGGGCCAAGGAGGACTGGTTGCAGAGAGCTCTCAGCGGAAATCCTTTGACTCTGGAACTTGTTTGTTCTGGCAAACTCCCTGTGCCTGTCTGGACACAATGAGGGTTCAAGACACATGGCTTTTGTTTGGTTTTCCTGGAGGGAAGGCTTTGCTTTTCATTTGGCTGAATTTCTGAGGGGTAGAGAAAGAGAGAGAGAGCATGCTTCAGGCTGTACCAATCTTCACCATGTGTGAGGGTGATCCTAGTGTTTTTTGGTGACCTTTTGCTTTCTGCATCAGGTATCAGTACCACAGAGACGGGCTCGTCATGTGCCTCTAAAAGACTATGAAATAGAGATTTAGGCACTCGAGGCAAGTGTGCAGGTTTTCCCTCCTCCAACACTGCAGGTGGAGGTCAGATGGATTCTCTCATGCTGTGGCTCCCAGCAACCGCTGGGTCTTCTGCCACAACCTGACACAGCCCTGACCCACCTGAAGAGCTCTTAAGCTGTTAGGAAATGGAAGGAGTTGGGAGGCATGGTGTGCAGAAAACCAGGGGAGCTCTTGGAGGAAGAATTACCTGAGTGCAGGAAAAAACTTTAAGAAGACAACATACACAGTGTCTGACATATTGTTGAAGAAGTGGTGGTGGGGAGGAAGGCTTTGACTTTATGTGGAATATTCCCACATGAAGCAATGCTTGTAATTGTACAATAGTCCTGAGAAGATGAGGCACAGCATTTTTTTAATCCACGGATCTAGGAGAGACTAGTTTTTAAAAATGCTTTGGAGCAATGCTGTGTGAAGAATGAAAAGACACACAAACCTGAATGCATTTTAGCATTAAGTCTGTTTGTTTTGTCTCCCCAGATTAGATCTGCTAGATCCTAGATCTCTTCAGAATGTCTTAGAGAACATGATACAAGGAAAACAATCAACTTAAAAACCACAATTAAGTGCTGTATCAAGTAATCACAACCTCTCCCAGCCAGGGATGCTGCCGAAAAACAAATTGGTAAGAAGTGTGTTTTCAGGAGTACCACATGAAAATTGGTTGAAGGTTTGCTGTTCTGTGAAGGCTGCACATGTACAGCTCTTAAACACTGAGGAGAAACAGGAGCCCTAAAATTCAAGATTTATTTTCTCCCAAACCACTTTTAACCTCTGGAAGAGAACTTCAAGGAAGCATTAGCCTTGAGCACTGAACACCAAGAGCTGGATTGCTGACCCTCTGAAATTGGCGGGGGATCTTTCACTGATTTTGTTTCACTTTGAGCAATGCTCCTCCAAATTCTCAGAAGTCAGATAACAATGTGCAGTAATTGCACCTTCCTCCACGTAATAGCTGGTGTGATTTCTAGCAAGTTGCACAAGTTGCTTTAAGCACATTCCTGTTTCCCTGAGCTACACTGTGGTTTTACTGGAAATTTGTACCTGAGATCATAGCCTCTTCTGAAGTGGGTACTCCCAATGTGCTAACACTTCAGAAAATATAGAAATGATAGAAAAGTAGGAAGAGATTAAGTTCACACCAGGAGAAAGGTGTGAATGTGCACCATGTACGCAGTAAAACTAATCTAGGGAAAAGACAACAGCCTCAGTAGCGTAAAGGGAAGTCAAATCATTAAAAGAGATTGCATGTTGGGTGGTATAATACTTCTAATAAGTCTTTGAAAGTGTGTTTAGCACAATCCTCCTGACAGAAATGGAATTATGGGAACTAGGCCACATTTTCAAACAGGCTGCAGTTTGCTTAGCAGTTTACCCACAAATACGTGCCTGGGAAGTACATTAGGTGTCTCTCTGCTGCTGTTATTAACTCACTTTTCCTCTTACCATGCTACTTTGTCTTTGTGGGTCAATATCTCTTGGCAGGGCTGAGTCCAGTTCTGGAGAGCTGTGTCCAGTTCTGAGCTTCCTGGTACATGAGAGACATGAGCATACTGAAAAGAGCCTAGTGATGGACCACAAAGATGATGAAGGGACTGGAACATCTCTCCTGTGAGGAAGGGCTGAGAGGGCTGGCACTGTTCAGCCTGGAGAAGAGAAGGCTCAGGGGAATCTCATCAATGTATACAAATACCTGAAGGGAAGGTGCACAGAGGATGGAGCCAGGCTTTTTCCAATGTTGCCCAGTGACAGAACCAGAGGCAATGAGCACAAATGGAAACACAGGAGGTGCTGTCTCAACATAAAAAGAAACTCTTCTAATCTGAGGATGACTGAGCACAGACAGAGTTTGCCCAGGGAGGTTGTGGAGTCTCCATCCTTGTATGTATTCAAAACCTGACTGGACATGACCCTGGGCAACAAAGTGACCCTGCCTGAGCAGAGGAGTTGTACCAGATGACCTCCAGAGGTCTCTTCCAACCTCAACCATTCTGTGATCTAGGATAAATCCTCTTCTTTAATATTTTCCTGAAGTGAAACAGAGCCTTGTGAAGAATGGGAACCCAGCTAGGGGTGTGGTGACCCTTTTACTATTGAGAGTCCACCTGGACTGTGGGTAGGTCCCGATTGTTGTCTATATGGACAGCAAGTCTGATTTCGAGAACCACCTCAGCGGATTTGTGAGGATGTTCTAGATAGATCTAATGAATTGTGCACTTTGCAGCACACAAATAAAGAGACAGTCAAACTTCAGACCCTGCTTTAGGAGTCAGCATGGCTGTTCCAGCCTCCTTGGGTAGGGGTAAAGAGAGTTTTAGATTCCCCAATCTGCATACCAGCTAAGCAAGGAAAATAGCTTCCTTCCTTCCTAACTTGGACACAGTAAAGGCAAATGCATTCTGGTGACATGATTCTTCCCTGAAGCAAACTGTTTTCAGAGCTCCATTGGCCATATGGAGCTCTGCATACGCAGTTTTCCATGAATATTGCATTAATCCATATTCCAAGTTATGAATTGCAATCAATCCATTCTTACACTAACCAAGCTGCAGCTGCTCCCAGCTGAAAAGTCTTTTGAACTCTGCCAGACAAAATATTCCAAGTCTCATTCCAAGGTGCAGTAATTGTCATTGTGGTTCTCAGGCTCTCATACATATTTAATTTAGAGTGCACATTGAAATGTGCATTCTGCTGACACTGAAGCTGGTGCCAATGCTTACAGCAATGTTGTCTGAAGACTAACAAAAGGCCAAAATTGTTTCAATACATGGTAATACATTGATTTCAACTTCAGTACAGTTAAGTTGCATTGGTAGTAAATCATTCAAAACCTAAAGTGAATGCACTGAATGATAAATTAAAGGAAAGCATCAGCTGCAAAGTTTCAGGGTGTATCTAGACTTCCCCTGGGTTTTTGGTGTTTGGAGCCAGGAGACTGCTTTCCTCTGTTATGAAGGCAGGAACCATTTGTAAGCGGGCATGAGAACTGGCATCCAAGTTTTCTTTTGGTTCCCAAGTATTCTGGTTTTGCTGTGGCTTGTTGTAAAGAAAGAACCTCTTAGTACTTCAGGTGTAGGCTCCAGCGATCTCACAGACTGGAGGGAGTTTAAAACACCTATTTATTTAGAGGTCTGGATTTTTTTCTCATTTAATTTTTTCTAGCTTGATAGTAGAGAATTATATTTAAACTCTCTAATAAAAAAATAAATGTTTTGATGACACAGTGTGGGAATTCTCTTCCATTTCAGTGAATGTGGACAGTGTTAAGTTATTCATATTGAATACTCTTTCATGTAGAGGGGGACAGAAGGACATGAATTGTTCACTTTATGAGCTCAGGATTCCCATGTTTAGTGCTAATGGCTGAGTACTCAACCTTTCCATTTTTAGGCCACTTCCTGGGATTGTTTGAGCGCTAGTTGTTTAACGTCATTTTGAAAAGAAGTTATTAATACCTTATGGTTGGTTTCTAGGGAAGTTGTGTAGATTTTACCAGGTTTGAAAACTATTGAGCCTCAGTCATGTTGTGCCAGTAGCTTTTATTTATCAGAACGTGGAACTGTAAAACAGTTTTCTTCTTTTTAGTATAATACAAGTATTTAAAAAGAAGCAATTTGGGGATTTTATGGGGATTCAAAACCCAATATTCATTCTCCCCTTCCTCCTTGTCTTTACATCTCTGTGTATATAGAATTTTTGGTATATGTACCTAGAGATACATAAAACCAAACAGATATAATCCAAAAATATGCAAAATAAAAATGGCCTGACCAAACTCTTACAGAGTAGTTTTCCTATGAACTGTCATCCCATGCTGGGAACCAGGGGACAAATGCTGAGCAGCTCCTGTGGTCATGCTGCGGGCCTGCTCCTGCCAGGCGGAGTGAGGACTGGGGACCGGGATGGCAGCGGGGCAGAGGTGCCATTAGACCCGAATCTGGTGAAGGCTTAACCACTTGCGTTGCTGGTAGGTTTAAAGGTGCCTTGGGGTTCGTACTGTCTTGGAAGCATCTCAGGACTGCAATGGTAGGTCAGGTCTGAAACACTTACTCAGCAAAATTCCTGAGGAAAGGATAATTAGCTCCTGTCATTCCTACCCTGTTTCTGCTTCTCAAATTCCTTTGGCTGCTCCTAGAAAGGACAGCCCATTTGATCTGAAATGCTGAGACAACAGGCATTTTATGTTTAAGCATAAAATGACATTTCTAACCATATATTTGCAATTAAGCTGTTGTTTTTATTAGTCACAAGGGATAATTGCATCCAGAAATTCCCAAAGAAAAAGTTATACTGGACAAACAATATTACACTGATGTTTCAATTATATGAGTAATTTTCTAGCATAGATCAGCAATAAACTTCCCTACAGGGTCTATTAAACAGGAAGCAAGAAAAGAGATGGGGCAGTTGCCAGACGTTAGTGTGTCTAGTGCTCGTGTGTCAGTTTGTGCCTTCGCTCTTTTTGTCTTTAGGCAAGTCAAGAAGTCAGCAAAATCCTGCATCACCCATAGACAGCAGGCATGCAGGGGATGGCTTTCTTCTGGAGAAAGGAGATTCCTGGGGCTTGGGTCTGTAAGGAAAGAGTCCCTGGTTCCCACCTTGTTGAAGTCTATCTGCTGAATCTCCTTGCGATGGAAACAAGGACATCCTGTCTTTCAATGAGATTTGGTCAGTAATTGGGAGAATACCTGAAATGTCTGTGATTTCAAGATTTTCAGTCTCCCAAGTGCTGCTGCTGTGGCAGAGTCTGGGAAGACGGACAGCAGGGAAGGGATCACCCTCCCTTAACTGGGGCACCAATGCTCCTACAGACCCAAACCCTTTGAAATACTATCAGAGGAAGTGGACAGGAGCCAAGAACTGCCCTACTTACTTGTCAGGTGTAGCACACACTGTTTTTTCCATTGTAATTCTTATTTTAGCCACACTGCTATACAAGCCAAAGCCCTATCATAAATTTCCCTTATCCTATCATAAGATCACTTTTATTGGTAATAGCTTATTTCACACGCTGATCCGTTATACAGTATTTTGGCAAAACAAATGCAGCAACCAACCCATTAGGAGGATTTTCTGAGAGGACTGTGTTGGAAAAAAATATACTACCAAATATTTCCTAATGCACCATCAGGCAGAAAAAATGGTCCCTCATCCCCATTCCCTGTGAAGCCCAGTTCAACTTGTCCCACTTTCTGCTGTGCTGCCCATGCCTGCAGAGCCCTCTTCTCCTCCACAGGCTCAGAAAGTCCCTGCTATTAGTTAAATAACTGTCCCCTGCTATTAGTTAAACAGCTGTCCCCTGTCCCCTAATAACAGTCCCCTGTTATTAGTTAAATAACATTATGGGCAAGAGGAGGGCACCTGCAGAGCCCTCTTCTTCTCCACAGGCTCAGAAAGTCCCTGCAGAGGCAGAGTGACTCCTCTGAAAAGATCAGCGACAAGATTTTCTAAGGGATCTGTTCAACAGCAAGCAAGAAAGCCATGGGTTAGTCCCTGCTGTGTCTCACAGTGGGGACAGACAAGCTTCAGCAGTGGCACAGGAGCTGCCATGGTTGGGTGTTTGTGATGAGTTATGCTGGGCTAAGCAAAGGGGTACACGTGTGTGCTGTAACACAGAGCTATGAGGAGATGTTTGAGCTGGCAAGGATGCTGGAAGCAGCACAGCATGTCTAGCGTGGCGTGGGCTAGTGTCTCCCTGTTTCTCCCCAGAGTGGTGGTGGTGGTGGTGGTGAGAGTTTGCTTCAGGATCTCGGTAAGGCAGCCTGCTCCCTGGATATACTTGGTGAGGGAGCTTGGAAGATGTTGCCCCTGCTCCCTCCCATGCTGTCCTCAGAGCTGCCAACCCTGGAAAGAGCTTGCAGGACATAATCTGCCCTCCAGCAGCTGTTGCTCTGATCCAGATGACCCCTTCTGTGCCCTAGAGTTATTGTCTTACCCTAATATCAGAGCCAGAGCTGGTTTTGGTTTTTTGGGGTTTTTTTTTGTTTGTTTGGTTTTTTTTAAATCTTTCCTACTGCAGGAGTATCATCTACCTGCCCTGCTGCTTCACCTCCAACTCATCCTTGCAGCCAAGGGCAAGGTCTCTCCTCTTGTTCCTCCTTGGAATAGCTCTGCCACTGGCTCCCATCTGGAAGCACTGGTGAGCAAAGCCCATTTCCACATGCTCTGCATGGACTTGCTCAGGGGGCTGCTGGGCTCATGCTCAGCTTTTGGGAGATAGAGAGCAGCAGCACATGGGCCAAGCCAGAAGCCTCATGCATGTGGAAGGTGAGTGCAGCCCATCAGGTCAACCATGCTCTTCTGCACACCGTGCTCACTGGTCCTCTCTCCTCTGTCTCTTTCCATACTTTTTTCCTTCTTTTGGCCTTGAGAGCTGTCTGAATCACAAAAATCTTCTAGAAATCAATCTCTGTGAGCTCCTGATTTAAATATCTGATTAACTTCTAGCTCTACTTCCACTTTGTCTTCAGTTCCTCTTAAATTAGCCTCTAATTATCTCAGCTGTAATCACCCAGTGTGATAAAGTTAAAGTAATAATGATTCTTTTTGATAGTACAATGTTTTCTCTATGAATGTTGTAGCTAATAAAGACAGAATGCCAAGCTGCTTATGTGAAACAGATTTTTACAGATCTTAAACAAATGCCCCACATAGTTCATGTAGAGATAATAAAAGAACAAAGCAACCCTTCTAAAGAAATTTTTTATCTGGACAAAAAAAGTCTATCTATGTATATTTATGTTCCAAAATACTGTTTTTAAAGGCCCAGAACCTATTGTCACTGCTTGAGGCTGAAGTTGAGGACTCGAGATGCCTGCTTAGGTTCCTGCACCTCCATAGTACGGTGCTGAGCCATAGAGCTCTTCTGCCCTGCAACGCTGGGTGAGCAGTTTAGCACCTTCTCCCATGCCAAAAATCCAGACCAGGCATTTTTCCCTGCAGCACTCAGTCTAGGTGGTGTTTTTTAGCATGCCTGTCATGTTGCATGTTCACAGGAGCGTTTTCCTTTCAGGAAGGGAAACAGTGTGCCTCAAAGCTGAATGAAGCTATAACCACAGGCAGAAGGGCGTGTGGGGGTGCAGTGTGGAGAGGGCTACTCTCAGGCCCCTTCTCCTGAAGCTGTGCCATGTCACCTAAAATAAATTGCATTGAATAGGGGGGGGACTGCTGTCACAAGTGTGTGTGACTTGATGCCAAGTGTCCTGGGCATTCAGCTGGCAAAACATGAGTGTGCGTGGGGGGACAGTTCTGGGTGGCAATCCGTGCATGAGGGAGGAGGGCTTAAGCGCTTTACATTAAGGCAGCAAATTGTTTGGACACCGAAGCAGAGCATAGAGTCTCAGCTCCAGGCCTCTTTCTCTTCCCTGGCCTCAATCATTACAGTGAGTGTTTGTGCATCCTTTCTCTTTCTCAAAAAGCCTTTAACTCACTTTTTAAAAGTTGCCAACCATTGATTTTCATTTAGTTGGGTTTTGGCCTATTCAGCTGTAAATTTGTGTTGGACACAGGAGGTGTGCCCGCTGCTTGCACCCCAGATATACTCAGATAACATCAGCAATGTGATTATAAAAAAAAAAAGCTTGAGATGTTGAGTAATCAAATGGCAGCTAGCATGTAGACTCTCTTCTTGGCTCAGCCAGGCTCTCCATACATGAAAGACTTAATCCCCTTTAGGCTTTTCATAGCCATATGCAAAGAGGGGCTTGTGGGGCAGTGTGTGAAGTTCACATTAATATTTGTCAAGTGTTGCATGATCTACAGCAGTGTATCTTCTTGCTGTAATAACACCAGAACATTACTAGACGTCTTTGGACAAATCTGTAATTAGAGTTGACCACTGCAATTAGTAAACACAGCTGTGCAGAAGCTTTGGGCTGGGCACATGCTATGTGTCTATCATCATATCTTTGCCCTCCCTGACTGCAGGGTGCTGTGGAGACTGGGGCAAAAGGGTTGCCACAGGCAGGCATGGTCTTACAAGCAGAAAAGAGCAAGCAGGGATTGGAAGCTGATTTTGTTAGTTACTGTCTTGGTGGCATAAAGACTATACAAAGTAAAATAAGGAAGAGAGGCCTTGAATATTGGGGTCTATGCTATGTAATTGCTGATGTAATTAATACGCATCACTATTTTGGTAGAATTTCTCCCCCACCAACCCCATGATTTTTTTAAACCAATGAGCACATTTGTATCTTGTTTAGTATCCTCAGCTTTGCAAATAGCTATGGGACATCTCACTGAAATACAGTCACTAACACTTTAATCTTACAAATCAGTGGTTAGAAAAGATCTGTTCCTGGCCACTTGCAAAACCAGAAGAATGGATACTTCTGCTATCTTTTATTCTAATCAAGAGATTATCTTTCCAGTTCAGCATCTAGGCAGAAAAGCGAACAACGTAATTAGACAAGGATTTCTCAAGAGCAGGGAAAGCATTTCTCACTTTTTTAAGCACACTTTGATATCAAACTTGTGAGCTTTATGTGAAGCATTTAGGAAAGAAACTGCCGTTATAACAAATGAACTATTAGTTCTACAATAACATAACTAATTAGGTCCTCAGTTTAATGTGAAAAAATGAATAAAGCTTTGCAGTGTGTAGCTTTGTATTACTCAGTCTTTTTCTGCTGTTGAGAGAACTTGTTCTGTGTGCCAAAGGTGAGAGCATTAACTAAGTACAGAACCTGTTTGTAAATCCAGCGCAGCTCACAGTTTGATGGTTGCCACTGCTGCTCATTCTCACCTTGCCGCTGTCCATAATTAACCTTCCACAGCTTGAAATTTGCCATGAAATGAAAGATGGGTTCTGGTTTCGGCAAGGCTGCTTTTAATTAAAACAACCAAACTCCTACTGCATCTCAAAGTCCTTATCTGGCTGTGTGGACAACCAGGGAATGAGTCAAAAGACTCATAAGATTGGTTTTCTAGTTAAATAACATTATGGGCAAGAGGAGGGCATGACGCTTGCTGTGACTTTCCATAGATTATTCTTTATGACAATTTTGGTACAAGGTCTATGGCTCCTGAATGGTGGCATACAGTGTACCACCAAAGAGGAGACTGGCTGCCAGGTACAGTGACCAGGGTAGGTGTGCACTAGCACACGCAGAGCAAAGATGAGCTTCAAGTACACATTTGTCCTCTTCTCCCCAAATGTAGGACCAATCAAGTTCCTGTTGGAGCCAGTGGGACCCTCTCTTTTGACCTCAGTGGACAGAGCTCAGTGTTGACCCAGAGAGCAGTAGCTGGGACCCTTCCCCAGTGCCTCCTCTGTGCCATGTGCTCCTTGTGTTGCCTCTCATATCTGCTGGGCCTCTCTGTCAGCAGATTTAACTCACTAAAACAGCCCCAAAAAAGGCAAAAGGGAATAACAAAAACTCGAAGCAGAAATCTTGTGTTGGTTTCTACTTTCTAGTGAATCATGGCAGTGGAGGGAAGGAGCAGCAGGGTGGCCTGGGAGGGAGGCAAGGCTGGGGCTGGGGCAGCAGCAGAGAAATCTGGGGAGAGGAGAGCAGCAGCCCTGCCTTGGTCAGTGAGCTGCGAGACTGCCTGGGCTGCATGTGAAACCACAGCCGAATTCCTCATGTCAACGTCTTTATTTTGGTTATTGTTTGAAGGAGTCTCCTTATATCCAGTTTCCAATCAAAACATCATGTACTCCCTAAAATCTGAGCTCGGATATGAACATGTTGCACTACAGGGACTGAAGTCTACCAGTCATGTAACACAGATGAATGCTTTTGAAAAACAAATCCTTAATCAAAGTTACACTCCATTTGGTTTTTAAATTTTCATTTTCCATTTAAGTGGCTGTTTCATTGCTATGAAAAGTATTAAGAGCTATTCATGTTTTTCTTCTTGTGGCTCTTTTAAACTGAACTTCCCTTGTTATTAATGTCCTGCTGGTGGATATTCTCACTTATCTGCCCTGTACTCATAGTGTGAGTCCAAGATTACCTGTGGAAGATTTTAGTTTTTTCATGCAGAAATTTGTGCATTGTTATTTGAACTATTTGGATGTGTTCATCATAAAGCACCATTTCTTTCTCACTATATTGTTTTAATTGTATGTCAAGTTAAGGCAGATAAATTACCTTTCTTCTGTTACGTATTTTTGTCAGCCTGCAGTTAATTCCATATTGACTTGTAAAAATAATATCAATGAAATTATAGATGCAGCTAAGTTGTAACTCTTTTTTACCTAGCCACTGAAAGTAAAACAAAGGTGCAAAAAGTAGGCAGGTCCAAAAGGCAAATTTCAATATGAGGAGAAGTGAGGAAAAGATACCTTTGCTAAGGAGAAGATACACTATGTATGCTAACAAGCCATTTATTTCTACACAGGTGCTGTCTTTGGTCAAAAAGACTGAAGAGATTACTTTTCTGCTCTGGCTTCCTCTGGTGAACAGTCAACCAAGAATTCAAGGTAAAAAAGTCACTGCTGGAAATTATCTCTTAACACACATTAACTTTTTTTTTTTTTTTCCATAGGATTCACTTACTGTTTGAGTAGATGTTTCTTCTACTAATGAATCACCATTTCAAATAATAGTGAACACCCAGAATTATCAGATGAGCATTTTGAAGGTTGATAAGAAACATGTTTCCATTTCACCAGGGGCTTCTTTCAAAGCTAAACAATACTTGTGGGAAAAGCTGGGTTTTTCCAGCACTTCACCTCCTGAAAATGTCAATGATAGCTTGTTCTGAAATGGTTATTGAAACTTATTCAAAGCATGGTATCAAAATGTTTTGTCTAAAAAAACCCCAACCGTAACCACTTTTGATAAAAGATCATTTCAAAGCATGACTTGACAAACACACAAACCTCAAACTTTAGAAAACAGGAAAGGAATTAACATTCCAAATTTTCCCCAGCACAGACTTTAAAAAAAAATTAAACACCACCTATCAGCTCATTAATCTACTCAATGAGACAGGCAAAGAGCTCTTTCTCTGGATGCGCTCATTGCCTTTCAATACCATCTGGTGTTGAGGGCAGCTCTGCCCATGTCTCTTCTTCTTGGGTGTTCAGATCTCTCAGCAAGCTCTACCATGTTACTCAGTCTCCATGTCTGCAACTTCCAGGTATGGATGTGTCAAGTTCCTTGTCATCTTCATGCCTCTTTTGGCAAGCCAAAGAGAAATCACCCAGAGTAATTTTATGTGCTGCTAGATGCATTTCTTACACAAGATTTTCTAGGTTCCCATGACAATTCACTCTGGAAGCACTTTTTTTTTCTTTTTTTGGCCTTTTTTCTTTTTTACATTTTCCTTCTACCAATACCAGCAACAATTCACTGGAAGTATAGCCTAGTGTTTCTTACAAGTTGTTTAAAAATTAGAAATTAAAAAAACCCCATATTTCTTAGTATTCAGTCTCATCTTCCATGAGTCAAAACTGCTGGCTGCTTGGCCACATTCAGGAAAATATTGCTACATCTTTTCAGACAGAGACGTGAGGGCCAATGTGGTGTTAGGTAACACAGAGGGTTAATGTGTTCTGGAAAGCCATGAAGCAAGTAAGCAGGCGTCCATATGTCAGGATAGGACAATGGGTTTTTTTGTGAAGAAAATGTTAATGTATGCTCAAGCCCTTCCAAGGTATCACACAGGTCACTATTACATCATTGATGATTTACATTTTCTGCTCTGCATCATTTTGTATTCCTGGCTTAGGAAAGCAAGCTAAAGCTAGATAAATGCTGGGTGTGCTTGAGTGGTGTGCATTCAGCTTTAATAGCTTAATGACCACTTTTTTCTCTCTCGTTTATCATCATTATTATGTGTCTATTAACAAGAAACTGCTTAGGAGAATTGCAGAAGAGGCTGCCTAATGTTTTACTACCAGATATATGAGAAGGAAAAGGATGGGACAGAGAAGAATAATTTTAAGAAGTGGGGAATAAGCAGAGGCTTTTAAATTTAATTCCTGGTTGTCATCATCCTAATTAGCAATGGGTCTATTTGACGTCTCAATTCAGAGAAGTGTGAATAGTGCTGCTTTGTGTCTGTCATAGTGATTAATGTATTTTTCAGTAATAACACATACAGACACATACAGAGTCATATACTAAATCCATAGAGTATGCTGTCCTAGAACAATTATGTGACATATACCCGGTTACATCAGTGGTGATGTCCTCTGTTGCAATTGCTGAAAAAGCAGGCTGATGACATGTTAGGGTTGTCTGCTG
>NW_010324215.1:32192-35983 GCF_000700745.2 Antrostomus carolinensis
ACAATAGCCCTATGAATATACATTGAATTTAATAATAGTTTTTTAACTTCTATTCCCTACTCCTTTTGGATTCTTCTCCTCATCACAGAAGCCAGCTTTGCACATTCCACGAGGCAGCAGAAGTAAGGGAAAATAAAATCACAGCTAAGTGCAGCATATTCATCATGTAATATCTCTGATCCTTTCCTGAAACTGGTAAGAGAAATGAGGTATATCCCACTGAATCCAGAATGTGGTTATGCTCATATTACATGCACAGTGGTTATGAAAGGCAGATCTTAAAGCAAATCAGTAAATTCGTATTAATTTTAGTGGGCTTTTGACCAGCCCTAAGCTGAAGCCTATGACTTTGAGGAATTTGATATCTGCATTTTTATTTCACTTTTAAACAATTCCAAGACTCCCAGCATTCATTTCTTATATTACAGCAACATTTCTCAGAAGTATTTTCTCATGCCATGCAAGCTAGAAGGTGACTGGAGTTTCAGAAGCAGATGAAAGAAAGCATTATCCACTTTCTTCCTAAAGGAGGTATTTCTTCAACTGACCTTGTCTTGAAGAAACATTCAGCTCTGGATTGTTTGTGTTTGTGGAGAAGAATAATCATAATTTATGTGACAGCTGACACTAAAAATACTATGCAATATCATAATTATTTATTATTCATTAAATAGATTACTATAGACTTAAATACATAACTGAAACATTGCAAGATCTAATAGGTAATTCTCTGACAGACAATACAGGATGCTTTATACCAATGAGCTTCACCTGACCAGACTTCTATGGTATAGTTTTCATTTTGAGAAATGTAGCACTCATAACTGGCAAGTGATGCTGGATATTAGTTGGAGTAAGAAGAACTGAAGAATTATCATTGAGAAAGCATCACCAACACATTCTTCTCTTTTGACACGACCTATAAGTTGCATTAATTTAAGGTTCTTGTGAGACTTTCACACCCTGACAGTGAATATAGTTCCATGCTGTGTTAATGAATGTCTGTGTTCATGGAGTTACTTGGTTAGAGTTATGGAATGAATGGTATTTAAGATTTGCATTCCACACACAAATAGCTGTAACACTCAGCTCTTATGCATTTCAATGTCGAGTTGGAATCCATACCTTCTGTTTTCAGAAATTAGAGAGGAATCGGGTGGTCAAGATCCCACAATCTCTCCATAGGAAATTCAAATACAGATTTTGATTCAGCTGAGTCCTAGTGCAGTAACCGCTGCAGAGCACTGTTTCTCATTGGGTTTAAGGAATGTGTGTGTACCATATGTTTTTCCTCACTCAAGGATAATTGCTGAACTTCCTCTGCATGGCTGAAGATGATGTACATAAAAGGGTGCAGGTTTGGACTGGTAACATAGATCTGTACTGTTTTTGTTTGCATATAAAGGTCACATGCACAGATTTCTGTGTTACTGCTATGTATTCATACACAGTGTGCCAGTAACTCTTCCTTAGAAAAGACGCAGTTTGACTTTCTGCAAAACCTTTCTTAGGCTTTGGCATGTGTGGTTTCACAAAACTGTGTCTAGGTGACTGACAGACTGGGGGACAAGATTTTAGCCTGCTTTTGGCAATGGACTTGCTGGAGCCTGGAGATGATGGTGCTGCTGGAGGAGCACTCTTTTGGGAGGAGAATTATGTTTGTTGTGTTTTGTTATTTCTCTCCCACCCCATGAACCATAAGCATGCTAATTGTAAGGTATGTATCTCTGGTCGAAGGAGAAGATAAGCCCTGCTGGTCATCCTTTTTATTTCCTTGTTTGGAAGTAGGGGTGCTGTGTACAGCTGTGGATGGTTTTGCTGATATATACTCCAGTGTATAGTATGTACTTGGAAATGTTCATTAGAGCTTAAATAAGCCCCTGGAGTTAGCTGCTGCGAGCTTGAAGATCCTGTCCTATCTGTTGCTGCTCAGCAGAACTGAGTTGGCAGACTGGATGTACATTTTTTTTAAGACCAGTAACATTTGGACTATCTTTGCAAATTATTTTGAAGAAACACACACTTTAAACTCTAACACTGCTTTCTTCTTATTTTTACTTTGATCTTTGGTGAATTCAGACGCTGCAGCTTAGTCTCACTGTCACTTTTCATAGGGCTGGGGCAAAGGGTGATTTTTCTGTACAGCTTGTAATGAATCAAAGGAGCTGATATGGTTTACTTTTGCGTATTATTTCACCAGTTCTATTAAATAAGATAATTGTGACTGAAAATTCAGCAATAAGACACAAAATCTTGTTCTCTGTGAAATAATTCAGCATATTTGTTACTTGCCATCTCACCCAATGTAATGTGATCTTCCTTTATCAACTAGTCTTTTTTGAATATGAGTGCTGTAGATTAGGAAACCTATTTCACATGTGCTACAGCAGCACTGTTTCAGAAGGAGGGAATATATATAAATTCAGAAAGCCTGTCACGTTTGGTGTCTAAGGAAGGAAGTAGCCACCATGAATCATGGACTGTGCTAACTCCAAAATATAAAGTTTTCATTTGTAAACATTTCTTTGAATTCAGTAAATGACTGTATAGCTTCCAGACAGTGCTCTCAGCTTTCATTATGCCTGTTTTTAACTTTGGGGGTTTTTGGTATGCTCAATTCTTATGCTAAAGTCACCTGAAAAGTCTTGGGCTCAGAGCAATAAGGCAAGGTAGAAATCAAGAGTCTTGAGAACTTTAATGGGACTCGGTTGTGTTTTCCGTGTGAGCCAGAGGATGATCTCTCAGTGTAAGGACAAAACAGTGTGTAGCCTTCATTTCTGTTGCTGCCCATTCATTGCGACGAAAACTTATTCCTTATTCCATTAAAATTGTTTCCTCACTCTACTCAGTGCTGTGGCCAATAGCTATTTACGAAGCAAACCCAACAGGCTGAATCTTCTGCTTGACCACTAGTGGCCTTAAAATGGAAGATATATTAGCAAGCTGATGATATCATTGCCTTTCTGCTGATGAGTATAGCTAGCCACGTACTTTTATAGCTTGGTCAGGAACAGCTGAAAAACTATTTTGACAGATCTCTGGGTGCTATTATGAACTTACTTAACTCCTTTTCCCATTTCCAGACCATTTAGTTTTAAGTCTCTCATCTGACATTTGTTAATCGGGATATATATAGAATCAGAAGCAAATGAAAATTAGAATAATGAGAATAGGATACAAAAAAAAGTATGATTTTCTGTTCATACATTTTCATTTTTATTATGGTAATGAAATGCTTAATAATGTACTCTTCAGCTGGTGAAATATATCTTGAGATGGTAGAATTAGCGCATATTTTGGACAACTCCAATGACAATAAAAGTATACATAGTTTTATGACTAGGTAGTGAATTGGCAATATCACCTGCATGCTAAGCGCAGCTAAAATAACGTAACTAATGAGATAATATGGGATAACATATGGGAGTAAAGAAAAAGGTGTTGGAAGGGTGAAGAAATGCTTTAAGTTACATTCAAAATATGGGTATAGTTCAAATAACATTACGGTTCTGGCTAAGGCTATGAAAGTATGGAAAGTGAGAGTTAAGACTGCCTCTCTATACTTAATATGCCCTGGTGCCTTTCCAACAAATATTTTATTATGTGAGCTCTCCTAGTGATTTTGGAATGTGAGTAGCATTTTGGACCTCCATAGCAGTTTGACAGTGTATTTTTTCCCGTAGACCATTGAGCAAAACCAAAGTCCAGAGAACTGGGAGAGACAAAAATCTTCAGTTGCATTTTTTGACTGCTATAGGCAAATAACCTTTCTGTGCAGCCTGCCCCCCACC
>NW_010324216.1:0-317 GCF_000700745.2 Antrostomus carolinensis
GGTCCCCACGGCGGGATCCTCCCCTTCCTTCTCGGGACAATTTCGCAGACGCCACAGACATGACGAGGAAATTTTTTCCCCTCCCAGTGACCCCAGAAGTTTTTTACTTTTTTTTCTTTTTTTTCCCCTTTTTTCTTTTTTTTTCTTTTGTCCTTTTCTTTTCTCGACTTTTCTCATTTTTTCTCCTTTTTTCTCTTTTTTATCTTTTTTCGTTTTTTCTATTTTTTCTCTTTTTAATCTTTTTACCCCTTTTTTTCTCTCTTTTTTCCTCTTTTTTTTTTTTCTCTTTTTCTTCTGCTTTTTTTTTCTCTTTAAAA
>NW_010324216.1:425-3429 GCF_000700745.2 Antrostomus carolinensis
GGTGAGGAATTGCTTACACTGCCTCCAGCTGTGGCATGCCAGGCTGTCAGCCCCCGGCGCTGCACACGGTGACAAACATCCCTCTGTGCCCTGGGAAGCCTCAATGGAGATCCTGGCAGCTGGGCCAGCATCTCTGGGGAGAGGGAGGTCTGCTCCAGAAAGGAAAAGCAGGAGAAAGGGAGTACGCTGCTGGTGCCTGGGACTCCCTTGGCCTTTTCTCAATAGCCTGGTGGGACACCATCCCTGAAGGAGCCTCCAGGATATGGGAGGGAAATGGGGAGACCTGTGCTTGCAAATACAGCCCCCTCTTTACCACAGGGACCCCACGCAGTGTTGTAACACCCAGAGAGCGGGGCGCTGGGGGAGCTGGCGGGGGCTGCAGCACTCAGAAGTCATCCAGCAAAACCAGAGATGCACTGTAAAGCAAGGAAGTGTGTGTGTGGGAGATACCTGGATGCTTGAAGATGCCTAGAAGCTGCAGGGTTAAGACATCCATACTGAAGGTGAAGTGAATGAGTGCAGTGACATGGGATGCATCATCTGGGACGGGCCTCTGCTTGAAGGCAGTGGCCTCTGGCAACTGGCTTTCTGCTGCAGAGGGTCTCACAGGGCGGAGGGAGGTGGTGGGTGATTTCCTGGGGTCATGTCATAGCCCAGGGCAGGAGAGACCTGTTTGTATAATTTGGGGAGGTCAGAAGTCGTTGCACTCACACAATGTATGATCAGATTTAAGCCGGTTTTGGCCAGCGTGACATCTGTGGCTCAGGAGGCCGGGAGTTCACACGGTAACAATTCAGGTGCTGTTTTAACTACTCAGACAAATCAGAAGAACCCAGACAAGACCACTGTTATGGGTTCCAGCCAAAAAGCAGTGCCTGGAAAACATTGCAGCTGGATCAGCTTGGGACAGTACAAATAAGGATGGCAGGAAGGGCACAGTGCATAATTAACTAAATCACATTATTTTCAATAGATAACATGTTGCTAGTAACTGCCTGAACCATTCAGGTGGCACATGCCTCTGTGGCAAACCAACTCCAAATCAAGAAACACAATGATGTCCCAATCTCCCTATTCAAACACATAATTGTGTATTTTCTTGATTTAACTTCTACATAACACAACTAGGTTTAGTTCACTCTGAAGCCCCAGTCATATGTAAAGAATGCAAACAACTGAGCCCCATTTCTCCAAACAGAAAGGCACGTGCCTGTTTACTGCAGCCTCGTTCTGCAGCACCTGCAGACATTTCTGTAGAGAAATCTGCATTTTTCAGAACAAGATGGGTGATGCTCAAGATGTCGGAGCAGATCCTGAGGTGCTCAGGGCTGATTCCTACCAAACTGACCTCACTGAGAACAGTGCTGAGCCCGTAGCTGTGATACAAAACCAGACAAAGCAAATAACCTGAAGGCACACGCTTTCCAAGGAGAGCTGTGTACCTCTGCCCAGAGCAAAGCGTGTGGCAGGGGCCCACCCACTTCACCTTGGGTCCTCACAAAAAGGGTTTTCCCATCATTGTCAGGCTAGACATCTCCTAAGTATCCCACAGTAGCTGTTCAGAGTATTCAGTGTGGCTTCACAGGAAAGGAACTGTGAATCTTTGTACTGTAGGAAGATCTCCACATAGCTGCTTTTGTTCCAGGCAGGCTTTTGTAATCCCTCCTCTTGCTCCAGTACACGGTGGTCTTCCCAGTTCAAAACAAGAAAATAAAATGCCTTCTCTTCTGACAGTTGCTGTGGTAACCCAAACTAACCACATATCCTAAGGAAGCGAAACTTCTGGGAAGAGAACTGTGAGAGTAAACCCCCTTTTAAAAAGATATGTCAGCCTTGTGTTGCTCTCATTTAAGCAAGGAAAGCACTTTGACTTCTGCTCATTCCAACTGGTATCTTCTGCCTTTGCAATAGAACGATTTTTGCCATTGTCAGCCTGCCCACAAACTGTGTGACACTCCATAGACCTCTGAGGCTCTCAGCACTTTGCCAGAGCTCTCGATTCAGCTGGATTCTGCAAGGTCTTGGTTGGGGTCCTCAACTTCCGCTGGGCTAAGGGTGGCGTGCGCCGTCCCGCAGGCTTGAGCATTAAATGTTTGGTTCTTTTTTTCTCTTTCAGTCTGACTGGTGCCAGGCTTCCAACTTAATAAAAATATTAAAATCACGCAAAACTCTATGTGCCTGTGTCACTGCCTGCTCATGGAAAATGAGCCTATGCCAAAAATTCTACATCTAAAGGGCTTGAAGTTGACATACTGATGCCAGATCCTGAATTTTAGGAGTATGAAAGGTAGAAGTACTCCTATGCCTAACGCTGTACACACGGGATCAGTTTGCTATTCTCCCATGAGTATGATTGTGTTCCAGAAAAAAACAGTCTTAATCCAGTAAGTACAGGAGTACAACACCCCCTTTTTGGAGTGAAAAGTAGAACCGTGGCACAGCTTTAAATCATGCCACTGAGCACTTCTGGTGTGGGCAAAGAAGAAGCCCACCACAATTTAATCTCGTTCTCAGCTCAGGCAGCAGGACATGCATGTATATATGTCCTCTCACCTCCCAGGTATGCTCCTGAGCATCCCTATTACAGCAGTGCAATGCCAGCCAGCCATTAAATCTGGGTACAGCTGCTGTTCATGGAAGTTGGGTTAGTAATATTCATCTCTTGCTGGGTGGCTCCAGAAAAGTTTTGCTGGAAAATACTCACGCACAGAAAATAAATGTTTGCACTAGACTAGTGGTGTGCCAAGGAGGACAGCGGGTCTCGCAGGATTATCTGCAGCGTGGAATGTAAAATGGATGTGCAGGAAGGATGGATAGTCCCAAAGGACATAGACATCTTCCAGATGAAAGTGTCTTTTAATATCAGCACCTTTTATTGTTACTCTACAAATGGTATCTGCCGTGTACTTTTAAAAGTACCAAGAGGGTGGGCATTAGCATTTGACAAGTTTTTCAGGTGTGTACAGCATGGGCAAAGGCACTGCACAGCAGTTGCCCTTCAGCA
>NW_010324216.1:3461-5331 GCF_000700745.2 Antrostomus carolinensis
CTTTAAAGAAAGGCTTTTATTGAAACAAATTTTATTCCTTCTTGTGTGACATGTGGGGTTACTATTTTCCATATTTAAGTTTTGAGACAAAAGTAATTAGTGACAATTGCAACTTAGAGAATAAGGATGCCGACTGAGTATGCATTTTATCCCCTTGCATTTTCCTGATCTTACAGTCTCATTTGAGTCACAGAATATTATGGGAATGCATGCATTTTCTTGGCCACTTATTAGTTTGATTTCTACCTAACAGTTTTCCGGTCTTGTATTTTATTTTCACAAACAGGTAAAAACAATGTCATTCATTTAAAATACACGTAGAGTACCCACAATGTACTGTTATTCAGCTTGCTGAAAGGACTCAGGCCTTGTGAAGGTTACTCTGGCCAAAAAATCACTCTCAAGTCCTCAACTGATGCAAAAGCAACTAGAGTGATGCAGCAAAATTGTCTGATTTTGAGCAGAGGCCAGGGCCGAATCACAGGGCTTAAGAAGTCCAAGGGCAGGTGACTCCTGCCTCTTACACTTGTGATGTGAACCATGGCTAGAAACACAGAGGAAGTTGAATGAGCCTGTGGTTCTAAACTTGTGCTGCCCTGTGACATGTCAGCCCCATTTTTTTTCAGTTTTCTTCATTGATGTAGTGGAAATGATAGGGATACTTTCCTTCTGTCATATACAAGCAGGCTATGAGGACTTCTTAAAGCTATTTCCATACTATTGACATTTTCTCCACGTCCTACACCTTCCATTCCACTGCAGCACCTTCTTTTGCCTTCACCAGTTATAGTCCCCAACAATTATCATCTCAGACTGCATCTGTATTTGGGAGAAACTTAATCTAAATGTCTAAGAAGACCTCTCCCTGTTATTGTTTGTAAGTAATTTCAGGGCTTGCTTTTGTCATTATGCCTTCAACCCCCTTAGCAGAGAGCCACCCTCTTTCTGTCCACATCCATTGACTATATGCTTTGCAGGGCAGGAAAAGGCTTTTGTCCTATATTTGTAGTTAAAGTCCTTTTTTTGGGGGGGCAATAGGCTTTATAGTAAGTAATAAGGAGTATCCACTACTGCAAACAAGAGCTAAGGAAAGTAGTTTTCATCTTAAGCAAAAAACAGACGGTATCTTTTGTGAGCACAACCACTGAAGCTGGCAGGTTTCACTACTTCAGTTTAGATCATTAACCTCTTTAAAGGAAATAGATCCTTGAAATAGCAGCAGCCACTAACCAGCCAACATGCATCTCCACCTGAAACAGAGGTGAGAGGTGTTGCAGGGTCTGTCTGTGGCAGGAACACCTAAAGGTGATGATTCTTATGGAAGAGCCAGGTCGGAGCTCAAGGACAGAGGCAGGCTGTGATCTAAAGGCAGCCTGGCTTTGGCAGCACTGTCAGAGTTACGCTTTCTGCACCGCAGTGACTACCCCTGCCAGGTGATCTGGGTTAAAACCACAATATTGAGGTATGGAGCAGGAAGCCCCATCTGGGGGCAGAGAGGGGAGGTATTTCCCTCAGCTGATGCTGCCATCAAAACTGAAGTGTTGGAAAATGCTGATCTGAGGAAGGAGTCTGAATAGCTTTAGTGCATCACCCTGGAAAGAGTCCGAGAGGGGCAGGAGGGGGACAATGCCTGCCTTGGGGTAAGAGGCTCTCTGGTTGTTCAAGTCTTCCTTTGCTCAAGGAAGCTGACTTTCCACATTCTTGTAAATAAGCCAAAATTGCACACAAAGTGCCTGGCTCCATTAATAATTGCTCCTTCTAACTATTTGAGACACAAAAATTTCATCAAGTCACTTAATAAATCAAAAAGCAGTCACAGCTCCCAAAGCCTGGAGTCACCAAAGACCTCTTACCTGGTGACTTTTAAAAA
>NW_010324216.1:5366-16134 GCF_000700745.2 Antrostomus carolinensis
TGAAGGACAGAGTCACATTTCCAGTCTCAGCTAGCAGATTTGAAAGCACAGGAGGCCAGAGCCTTTGCAAAGATACTCAGTTAGCTCATTCCGCTCTGTTGCTAGTGTGGTGTTGGAATACATAAAATGCTCACCTATTTTGCTCAACAGAACCAAAAATAATTTGGAAAGCAAGAGGAATTGAAGCTTTGTCCACTTACACAAACAGTGAAATGAAGATAATGAGTTTTAAAAAGCAACCCACACCTCTGCAAAACCTGCAAACAATGTGGAGTGGGCACACTTTCTGTTCTCCCACCATGTGCACCCTTCCGTTAAAAGGTTTGGGGTTGGTTTGTTGTTGTTGTTTTGGTTTGGTTTTTTTAATGCACAATCCAAAGGCAAAGCAGCTCCTCCCATTTTAGTCTTTAGTTCATAGACAAGATTGTCCCTTCTGAACAGCTCTGGTGAGAGGGAGCCCTCCATGAAATGAGCTACTGACTGAAACACCCTTTCCTGCTCCTGTGGGGTGGTCTGACTGCAGAAGGTTTGCGTGCACAGCCAGAGCACTGCTGGGACTGTGTATACTCACTTTGTTCTCCTTCTCTCTCCCCCAGGCTGATTCTGTGAAGTACTGAGCCCTCCTGGAGCCAATGGGACTTAAAAAAGGGCTCAACATCCTTCCAGCTTTTGCTACCTCATAATACAGCCATTAATGTATGCACAACCTATTTTTAGAATCTGTAACATGCTTTCTGGGTAAAAAAACTGCTTGAAAAACCCCTTCCTCCCCCTCGGAGTTGACATTGAATTTGATTTAATAGAAAAGTCTGAAATTCTTTCCATTAAAAAGTATATTATAAATGCTCAAGGAGCTGTAACTGCAGTTGAAAGCTAGGTATATTCCTGCCAAAGGGTAAACTAGCTTCATCTAATAGAATAATATTTCTAGTGGAGCAATTTACCCTTTATGAGCCTTTTTACTGGAGACAACATATAAAGTATACCTTCACTATACTGCCAGCACAACAAAATACATTAAATATACCTGCTGGTTACTAAAAAAAACCACTGTAATAAAAATATGCAAGACAAAATATGTCTGCATTTTCAGACTCTTAGCCTAGTGCAATCAGCTAGTTGGGCAATAAAAAGTCCACAGTACTGGCCTTCGGTATGGTTTGTAATGATGCTTTGTATGGCCTCACACTGCAAATTTGTATTGAACATGGAAATGGAAAGCCCTAAAGTGTTCAAAAAGACGGGCATTATTATTCTGAGTCTGTAGAACGGGAGACAGAGCCACAGAGCAGAGAAAGCAGCTTGCCTAGGAATGAAGCAAGAGGTTGTCCTAAAGGTTGAAATATTTGTAGCACTTGGCACATGGATTTGTATACAGCCCTTAGAGAACATACTGTTTTGCAGGGGGAGGAAAAAATAAATCACATTGCATATGTCCACTAGAGCGGTAAATGCACAACAGAGCCATTTGCACCTGCTAAGAAATCTTAGCTGGATTTTTTTCTTTTTTAAGAAAAAGGATGAAGCTGCTCTAATGTTCTTTCTTTTTTTTTCTCATTATTGTGAAGAAAAGTCACTCAGTTTAAAAATCGTAGGCAGAGGAAAATAACTTCAAGTTGGGCATTTTTTTCGCTACTGTTTTTAGTAATGGGAACAAATTCTTCCTTTGCACTCGCTACACTACCCCAGGATAAGCAACTGGCCTTATTTTAGACGCTGAAAACTCTGACTATATCCTAACCAGGGGTAACTATCCCCCGCTTGCAGCCCAGAAGGCCAATAACTGTATCCTGGGCTACATCAAGAGAAGCGTGGCCAGCAGGTTGAGGGAGGGGATTCTCCCCCTCTACTCCGCTCTCGTAAGGCCCCACCTGGAATACTGCGTCCAGTTCTGGAGCCCCCATCACAAGAGAGACCTGGAGTAGCTAGAACAAGTCCAGAGGAGGCCACCAGGGTGATCTGAGGGCTGAAGCACCTCTCCTATGAGGACAGGCTAAACGAGTTGGGGCTGTTGAGCCTGGAAAAGAGAAGGCTCCAGGGAGATCTTATAGTGACCTTCCAGTACCTGAAGGGGGCCTACAAGAAAGCTGGGGAAGGACTTTTCATAAGGGCAGTTAATGACAAAACAAGGGGAAATGGGTTTAAGCTGAAAGAGGGGAGGTTTAGATTAGATATTAGGAAGAAGTTCTTCACTGTGAGGGTGGTCAGACACTGGAACAGGTTGCCCAAGGAAGTTGTAGATGCCCCCTCCCTGGAGGTGTTTAAGGCCAGGCTGGATGAGGCTTTGAGCAACCTGGTCTAGTGGAAGGTGTCCCTGCTGATGGCAGGGGGGTTGGAACTGGATGATCTTTAAGGTCCCTTCCAATCCTAACCATTCTATGATTCTAAAACATAAAAGCAGTCCAGCTGACCTGCAGTAGGCTACTCATGCTCTTAAAATTAAGGGCGCACTAAGTGCTTAGCTATGTGAATACGGAGCCCTTCAACATCTGCTCAGGGCAAGGAGAAGTCCTCAATGAAAGAAATATATAAGGAAGTCACAGCAACAGGAATGCTGAGTATGAAAGACATGCAGGATCGGACCCTGAGCCTGATGAACAAGAATTACTGAATTGCACCCATTCACCCAGCAGCATCCGTAAAATACAGCTCATCAGTGTTTGCTGCTTCAAATGCTTCAAGTCAAAACAAGCGTGAGTGATTTGATGTGTCTACACAGCATAATTAGAGATGTAAACAAAGAATGCCATTGCAGAAACTAGAGCAATACGGTAAATAATTACCTGAGTTATTTCAGTCTGGCTATATTCTGCATCATTACTATAATTATGGGAATTAAATTCAAGCCCATCACACATTTGGTAGTTCAGTTGGTGCACAACCACCTCATCCTCAATTTTTATGATATTTCCTTGATCGCCAGGGTGGCCCATGCTCTCCCCCATTTTTTGTTATCTGAGCCACAAAGGAAAGACCATTAACGAAAACAAGGTTAATTATGCTTTCATCAGAATGGCTTCAGAGGGGATTCCTTCTGAGAAAGAGCAGAGTGGGGAGTCCATTCGTTCTGTTCCCTTCCTCCTTAAAAAATCAAGTAAAACCACACAATGAATGTCTCTATTTACATTTCAGAGTTCTTTTCATGCCTAATATGCCCGTGTGAATGTACCAAGCATGAGTGAAGCGTGAATAATATGTGACTATTTTTCCTCTTTTTTTCCCTATATTGCTCAGCACCCTATTTTTCTAACTCTTCCCAACAGCAAGAAGGAAACCATTTCCCTGCCCCCTTCCTCTTTGTTTCTTTTTCTTCTTATTCAGGAAGGGGCTTGTAGTGAATCTGTTAGGACTATTGTGCTATATTCATCAGTTCTACTTGGTGCAGCTCATGTGTGAATTGAGGCTCTTTTCTCTATCAGAAAAGATATTTCCCTTTATAGTGTTCTAAGTCAATTACTGTGCTGGCCTGATGTATTTTTTCCCTTCCAGCCAAACGTATGGTAAGCATTTTCCCTAAAGCTATTTTTATTATTTGTCATATTTTAAAGACTAGAGTACCTTAAACATACATAGGGTTTGGTTCATGTAGACTTAACACACACTGAATAAGGTCATGGAAGGTAACACAGCACCTTCTTCTTATAAATAAAGGACAAGATCTGATGGACAACTCTTATCACTCTCAATATAAGGAGGTTAACAAAGAACCTACAACGCTTTTGTGCTTGCATAGGACAGTGACAGTTTTTCCCTTACACAAAGTCAGTTACTTCATCCAAGGGCTGGTTCTCAACTGAACACACTGTGAAGCCTCAGAGGAACATGAAGAATGATGCAAAAGATATAGAATCATGGAATGGTTTGGGTTGGAAAGGACCTTAAAGACCATTTAGTTCCAACCCCCTTGCTGTGGACAGGGTTGCCAACCACCAGATCAGGCTGCCCAGGGCCCCATCCAACCTGGCCTTGAATGCATACAGTGGTTTTAGTACAGACTGATGGAAAAACAACCTCTACCCATGTTAAAAACCTTTGGGCTTGATTTCATACATGCTCCAAGCACAAAAATCCACCAGGTTTCAGCAGTAATTATATTTTGTTTGTTTTATTGTTTTATTTATTTTATTCTGGGAGAAGATGGGACATAAAGCCAGAGGGAGTTGTCTGGTTCTTGTTTCCATACAATGCAGGTATAAAGCTCATTGTATTCCAGTGCTAATCCCACTGACACCAGTTTACGTTTCAAGTGCAGTCAGGCCCAAATTAGACCAGCTAAAACAACCTACAGAACCTCCTGGTTTCAGCACACAATGTTGTCACGTCCCATGGGACAGAGTCAATAAACACTGCAGCATGGTGCACTGACCCAACTCAGCTTGTGGGAGAGAGAGAGTCTTTACAGTCAACGTCAAAAGTATAAGTCCTCAACTTCTGCTGCAAGCGGAGGCTCTGCAGCAGAAATTGCTGCAATATCCTACTGCAAGACTACTGTAAATGCAATGCATGTTTTCTTTAAGCTTCCTCAGCACAGTCTTACCCCTAGTCATCACTATATGAGCTCCGTCCTTATTCCAAGACCATCTCTTCTATTGCTTCAGTGAAACTAATGCAAATAGAAATTAATTGCACTAGAAGTCAGCAGCTGTGCACACAATTATTGACCCCAGAAAACAACTGGAAATTAAGAGAGTTCAAGGAGCCCTCCCCTGAAAGGACTAGGTTTTAATGGCAATAGTTAAAAAGAATTTGACTTGAAAAAATTAAAGATGCAATACAATAAGTAAGCAAAGAAGGATGCAATACAGACTTCTTATGGAAAATGCATATTGTCTAAGCAGAACCAAAAATTAACAAAAGAAGTAAATCACAAATATCTAAAGATAAAAGAAAAAGGTTTCCAAAGAACTCTAGCAGGGAATTTACCCAGGAAGGCTGAAAACCTTACTTAAGTTCAATTCAGGGACAAATCATCAAAGAGATTCTCTAAACCTCTGTAGATGGAAACCTCTGCATGAACAGGGGTTCACTGCTGCAGGAACACGACCTTGGTGCCAGACTCTTCTTTTATGAAAGTGTCATCACTAACATGAAATGATTCAAATATATAAGTCAAAGAGACGGAATAATACAATCTTATCTTAATCTAAGTATGGAAAAAATTGCATCTACTGGTTACTTCATTGATCAAGTTGCTTCTCTTCAGTTGTTGCCGGCAAAAAACTAAGGCTTGTTTTTCCTCTCATAACACTTCGGTTTCTCAGTTGTTTTATTTCCCATTACCCTAACCCAAGCTGAGGTGAGAAAAAGTGCCTGCAATGGTTACTTGTAGCTGCTAAACTAGTACTCATATTTTTTCTCCTCCAATCTTTAGTTAACATCCTATGTTAGTTCTTACATTATCTCATAGTAACTACTGCACTTAGGCCTACTAAAAAAGCTAAGATTAAATGAGAGGTACATACAGTTAGCAAGATATTTCTCATCCAAACTAGAGATGTACACTCCACTATTATACGCAATTTTTTTCGAACTGTATTTACTTTTGGAAACCCATTTGACAGTGTACATCCCCAGTGCATGCTCTGTTTAAAAAAAAAATATATATATATGGTAACGATTTAGTGAGGATCCGTTTTCTTTGCATTTCAACTGCTTTCTCATAGCCTTTGTGATCAAAAACTCATAATGCTGCTTGTGCAGTGAACCTTCTGAACAAAAAGATCTGGAATTAAAAGCACTATTAATATTATAAAGATATTGTTTGCTCACAGAGTCTCAAATGCAAAGCAAGACCTGTTAGCTGCTGCAAGAAATTTCTAATAATTCAGCTTGCAGGACTGGATGGGAATAGAGGGAGAGCAGTCTTTGTGAGGACTAAAGGCAACGTGGGACGCCTTCTCCCTCAGCCCTAAAGATATTCCCTATAACAACTGGAAGTTTTTTTGCCTTGGAACATTTTGGAATGATGTAACTACACAAACACAGCTTCACCAGTGTAAATCACTAGGGAGCTCTGATTGCTTCCATGTACAACTATGTGTTAGCACAATTAAACACAGATGCCAATTAAGCCTATGCAGAATTAAGCACAGAATCAGAGCAAAATGCTTCAATGGGACCAGAATTTCAGTTTTCCTTCCTAAAAGGAGTCACTAGGAAGGATCTAGAGAAGACAGAGGCATCTGCATAGATGAAAAAGAGATGAGAGACCTTGGGAAGACCTTCAGGGAATAGGAAAATCAACAGTCTAAAGCTTCAAAAGCACAGCAGCTTTCTTGTCTTTTTAGCTGCACAGAAAAATCAATGCTAGGGCCTTGTTTCCTCCTATCCTGAAAGGAAACAAGAAACACAAAGGCAAAACAGCATAAATACCAGCCATCTGCTTGGGGGGAAGCTGCCAGTCGCATGCTTTCCAATAGGTGATGGACGGATGTGAGCCCGTCCTTCTGGCAGGTGGGGCAGTGGCAAGCTTTTGTTCCTGCCTTGCCTCAACTCACAAATGCCACCTGCTTTAGAGCAAGAAGTTGAGCAACTTCTCTCTTTAGAGTGGCTTGATTCCACCACACACCAGAAAAAATCCTGTCTCCAAAGTAGTTAAGATCATAACTATTTTATATATAGCCAGCCCCTTGCGCAGCAGCTGAGTAAAACAAGGGAAACACTTTCAACTTCCTCTTCTCCACAGTTTTAATTTTAAAAAAACACGTGCATGTGGGGGTAGAGATTCAACTGCCTCCTAATTGCTTCCCAACTTCCTGTCAAAAAGGTCTGGACCTAAATCCCAGGAAACTTCTCACTCCCTGTCTGAGGCAGGACTCGAGAGAACAATAGCTGGCTCCAATCAATGGTGCTGCAGCAGAAACTTGTTAAAATACATGTTTGCATTGCTATCTTCTACTGAGAAGTGCCAGTATATAATAGAAGCACCTAACAGTTACAGCAGAAAAGTATTAGTAATTCTGAGTGCTGAAATTCACCAACTAATTTATCTTTTAGCTTCTCTGACAATTGCTAGCAAGAATTATCTCCCTTTAAAAGAAAACCAGATGGATGGAATAAAAAGGTCTACAAAGAAATTTATCACAGTACAACCCAAAACCACGGCACAGTGTGGTTCAAAACAGAAGAGCTCATTTTTCCCAATGCCATCATTTTTCATCTTGATTTCAGTTCCAAGGATTGGTGATACCGCAACACCTGAGATGGTGAAAACAGGATGGCCCTAGAGTCATCATTCTTCATAACTTTCTCAATGCTATATCACAATCTTCAAAACTGATAAGCAGTTTCTTTCAATGCAAGTCCAAAAGCTATTTATCCTGTAGTATTTTTCCAGAGTCACATCTGGTACTCAAATGAGTTGACTTAATTTTCCCAGAAAAAGCAACCCTTCTTTGTCTCCTGAAGCAAAGACAAAGTTGTCCAGCATGGAAGACAAAGACTGAGTAGCTATCCCTTCACATGGTTGCCAGTACTAGACAAGAGACTCCAGCATATGACTGAGGGAAAAAAATATCAGAATACATAACAGGCTATGTCCTTCTATAAGGTTGCCATTGTCTCCAGCTTACTTCCCACCACTGTCAGCATAAAACTACTAAAAATACATAACACTTCCCAGGTTTCTTCAATACATGTGATAAGATCTCTTCTATAAAGGTCTTCCTCTTCAAATCCTGCTCAGATTCCCTCTGAAAGCAGGGGACATAAAAAAAAAAATTAAAATTAAATAAATAATAATCAAAAAGTAGTAGTTTTGAGGCTGACTTCTTTGAGAAGAAGGTGAAGTGCCATCTCCTATTTTTCTCTCCCATTGCTCAGTTGAGTCTCCCACTCAGCACTGGGATCATTCAAGAGATCAGCTGTTCCCACTGATTCGAAAACTTGAAAAAGCAAATCTAAAACCAGCAAACAGGACTGGAGGTCCAAAGCCTGTTTGTCTGGCTTTAAGGCAGAACAGCACATTGAATCAGTCCTTCTTTCTGCAAGAAAACATGAAGCATAGATGTGGTTGTATAAGCATCAGTGGCTTATTTGGGGAGATCCGGTCAGACCACAGCACATCAGATAAATTAAGAGACCAAGTGGAGCACAACATCCTCTGTCCTGTTGAGAACTGGGAGGTTTGATAATGAGACTCTCTCAAAATCAGACTGCTTACTAGAAGCACCTCTGCATATGAATGTCTGGTGCCTACCCACAGGCACTCAAGCTTGACCAAGTCACACAGTCTAAAAACGTCATGATCACCAAGGAAATTCTGGGAAAAAATAGGAATAAAACTCTTATTGTCCTATCACTACAAGGCTTGCTTTCTTCTTTTGTTACAGTAATTCATTTTGTACAGATTTAACAAGCTAAATCTTAATGTCTTTCTTAAAACAGATTTGGATCCAAGCTGCCCTACATAGTAGCTGGCATAACTGAGGTCAGAATTCAGACTTTCATTTTTCATTCCTTTCTGGGCAGCCCTCCCGCTCCTTCAAAATAAAGTGTAGATGCCACTTACAGAATTAAGAGTACATCTCTGTGTAAGTAATTAGAAGTGCATTTTTTGCCATACTTTTTGCCTTATTACTAGCACCATGGTATTTCTGGAGAGTAATGATGGCTTTAACAACTAATGATCATTTTAGAAATACAAGTAACGCTTTGATTTCCTTTGCTTTGCTTTCTCTAATAGGATTCAAGAAACACAGTTTGCAATAGAAACCCCTGTTATGCATCTCAGTCTCCCACAGAGATCATTACCAGGGCACAGATGTTTAACAGAAGCATCATCACCACCCTTCTGTTCTCAAGGAGAGGCAAGACCACTGGAAGGAATTAATCACAGTTATCAGGCCACATGTTTCTTGTGCTCAGAAAGGATCACTGAGCCCTTAACTCCTTAAAGAAATGGTTTTCAGAAAGCTCAAGGGCTTGCTTCTGAGCCAGGGAGGAATGCTCTGAGGAACAACTCCTGGCTTCAGTGCAGCCAGGATGTGTCTGGCTGGGGAGCAGCGCTTCTGAGAAGGACCTGGGGGTGGTGGTGAGCAGTGATCTGGGCACCAGCCACAGACTCCCTGGCAGCCAGGAAGGCCAGCAGCATCCCAGGCAGCAGATCAAGGGCAGTAATTATTTCTTTTTACTTGGCATTCATGAGACTGCACCTAGAATATGGCATCCAGTTCTGGCCCCAGGGGAAAGAATGAGGACAGTCATGTAGGACAAGTCCAGGGGAGGGTCAGGGGCTGGCACACGGGTCTGTGAGGAGATACTGAAGGACCAAGGCTTATTGATCTTCGAAAAGGGACAGCTTCAGGGACTTGACAGCAGACATCCAGAACCTCTGAGAAGAGATAGGGGGGGAGATGCACAGCAGAGAAACAATGGTCACAAGTTGAAATAGGGATAGAAGGTGGAAAACTGACAATTGGGACAGTCAGTCAGTGGCTCAGGTTGCTGAGAGAGGTTGTGCAACCTCAGTCCTTGGAGGATTTCAGGACCTGACTGGATAAAGCTCTGAGCAACCTGGTCTGATCTCATCACTAATCCTGTTTTGGGCAGGAGGTTGGACTAGAGACCTTCTGAGGTCCCTTCTAACCTAAATGGTTTTATAAAAAATTACAAAGCAATAAAAGTTGCAACAGATCTACACAAAGAAGTAAAAATAAAAAATCCACCCCTTGTCACAGCAGAACTGCAAAGTTTTAGGAAGCAGGATTTTCCAGATGCAATGTATAAAACCAAACTCCCCCTCTTCCTCAACAATGTGTAATATTGAGCCATTATACTAAAATCTACTCCAGATATCATTATCTGACACTTAAACTTGGTCCTGACCAGTCACTTCAGAAATTAATGCATTTGGAATTCAGAAGAAAGAAATCCTTTCCTTTCTTCTGGCAGATAATCACAGCAGAGCAAAGAAGGGAGTGTATTATTAAAGCTTTAACTGCTGTTGAAGCTTTTGAAACAGGACTTTTGCCTGTTTCTTCTAAGAAAATCCCTGCTCCTCTGCTCTACAAACATAAAACCAGACTAAATTCACTAGTGTCATCCAGGGAGATTCTTACCCTGTTTACACTGGCCTGAACCTGAACAACTCCCCAAGAAAGAAATTTCTCTCGATCTACACCATGGGGACTGAGAAATGCACACCCTGCTGAATCTCAGCATAAAGGACTGTACAAGAGAAAAAAAAATCAAGCTAGATATTGCTTAAGAAGAATGAAGAGGCATCAAAAGAAAGCAGTAAGTACATATGTCTCCCTGTTGGCACAGGTAGGAAGCTGCATAACGCTCTTGGCTCCTAAATTTAAGTGCCACGTAAGTTGGCCAAAGGAGCCCATGGACCTGAGCAGGGAAGGCTGCTCCCCATCATCTGCACAAAGACTTCTAAAGTACTCTCAGCTGTACGGGGATGTGCATGAAATTTCGAGAGTGCTTACTGCATGTCCCATCAAAGGGCCAGAGTACTGCCTTCTCACAGCAATGAAAGAAGTCAGAAACCACTTGCAGCTCATACTGCTGCTTTAGTCCTTTTAACATGGAAAACCACAGGCCTGGCTTAATTCTTCATAATAACCTAAACCTGCAATGACCAACTTGAGAAAGATGTGCAAGATCAGGTTCCACATGAAGAGTTTTTAACTAGATCCTGGGTGTATTAGAGGGTTTTGGTCTGGAAAGACCATCTATATGGCAACTTAGAGGTTGAAGAGTAAGCTCTGTGCTGAAAACTCACCTCATTCCATGCTTTGAAATGCAACCTTGTTTTAAAATT